>NC_092672.1:28752799-29055829 GCF_964355755.1 Antedon mediterranea
TGCCATGTAACTCCTTGACCATTAAACAGTAGGCATTTGATCTGTAAAATTATATTGTCTAAAATTTACTAAACAGAATGTAGAGTAATATAGTCCTAAATTAATCATTTACGTAACTGCAAACAAAACATGCAGAATGCCACTAATGTGGGTTATCTTTACCGTTATCAGGACAATGCGGAATATTATTACATAGACGTTTGGTCATCTGTTTGGACTTGGGGAGGACTTGAACCTCCCATTGCAGGTGACTTTGTCATAGTACCTGCCGGACAAACATTACTATTAGATGTCGATACACCTATACTATCAATGCTTTTAATTGAAGGTAATGTTTATTTTAATGTTATTTCCATTTCTATTTAAATTAGCAACTTAGACATCTCTGTATTCATCACTGTAAAAACAGGGAAAAGAAACACTAAAACAGTTTGATTGTAATTATTCTTTTTCTTAGGAGGTGAATTTATTTTCGATGAAAAAAATATAGAGTTACATGCAGAAAACATTCTCATCACTGATGGAGGATTGCTACAAGTTGGCACAGAAGAAGAACCATTCCAGCACAATGCAACCATTATGATGCATGGTCACCCGAGGTCACTAGAACTTCCTCTTTTTGGCGCCAAGACTCTTGCTGTAAGAAATGGAACACTTGATCTACATGGTAACTACATTTCCTATTTCCACACATCAATACCATTTCCATGTGCAACCTAAAAAAATTACAAAAGTTTATTTCAAAGTCACAGATTTGTTTTGCTATTAAAAATGCATTCTAAAAACTAGAATTTCTTTTAGCAAGACGCTGTGGCTCTAACAACACAATAGTTTAATTTTGCGAGAATATGTTATTACTATACTTCTACTACATGTTTTACATTTTTGATCGAAACACAGTCTAGAACCTAGACTAAAATAAGACATACTTACACACTTTTCGTTCTTTTGTAGGTATCCCAGTTCCTGTTACATGGACGCATCTGGCACAAACCGCTGTGGCTGGAAGCACTGAACTTGTGTTGGAACTATCCGTCACATGGAATGTTGGTGATCAGATAGCAATTGCTTCAACTGGGCATCGGCATAGTCAGCGAGAAAATGAAATGGTTCGAATTGTTGGTAAGTATCGAGTAGCCTCAGTTAGCGCCTCAAATACAATTCTGGATATGTCACTGATGGTTTAATTTTGTTATTTACCCATTGGAATAGCCAAATGAATAGGCTACAATCTTTATGTTTAGTAATAAGCTTAATGTTTAATAGAAACAAATTTAAATGCATGTATTTAGCGTAATACCAATATAAACAAACTCTACTTTGTATACAGTATATAATTTATGTGCTAAATAGTAGAAATAAATACAAATGCACACTTTAACCCATCTCAAACGTAGGCCTACCATTGAAGAGTCTTGCTCGTATCCAGTAGACCTATTCATTTAAAAGATAATTTTTTATTTATGTTAGATATATCATCTGATGGACTGACACTTGAAGTTGAGCCTGCACTTGAGTATGAGCACATCTCAATTGAACAAACTCTAAATGGCGTGTTTTTATCAACTAAAGCTGAAGTTGGTCTTTTGACCCATAACGTTGTCGTCCGTGGATCAGTGCAAGACGAATGGACAGAGACCATTGAAGCATGCGAGGAAGAATTCAACACCAGTAAATGTTTCTTTTACTCTTGGTTTTAACGTAAACGTATTACAGTGCATGAACAAACAAAATGTTCATGTTTTATGATATTTAAAGCATATACAAATAATGAAAACAAATTGAATGTAAATTGCTATTTGTTTTGCAGATCAATTTGCAACACAGACATGTTTCCAGGGCCGATATGGCGAGGAGATTGATAGTGATAAATATGGATCCCAGATAATGCTTTTCGGAAAATATCAGAATCAACAATTGGTAACAGGCCGTATTGAGTACGTGGAGGTGACGCACGCAGGACAAGCATTCCGTCTCGGACGGTATCCGATCCACTTTCATTTAAATGGTGACGTCAGTGGATCTTATGTTCGTGGATGTGGAATCCATCATACCTTTAACCGTGCAGTCACAATTCATGCCGTAGACAACTTGTTAGTTGAGCATAATGTTGCATATGATATCATGGGTCACGCCATCTTTATGGAAGATGGTATTGAAATGGGAAACACTATCCAATACAATCTTGGAGTATTTGTCAAAAGTAGCTCTAGTCTGCTTAACGTTGACGTAACACCTGCTGCATTCTGGGTAACAAATCCAAACAATACTGTGCGACATAATGCAGCTGCTGGTGGATCACATTTTGGGTTTTGGTACAATATGCCCGCACATCCAGGAGGCCCTTCTTATACAACATCAATGTGTCCCCGTAAAATGGTTATGGGTGAATTCATAAACAATACTGCTCATTCCCAAGGTTGGTATGGAATCTGGATTTTCCCAGAATATCACCCAATGGAAGGTGGACAGTGTAACTCCAACATACCAACGCAGGCAAAGTTTTACAGTCTAACGGCATGGAAGGTAGAACGTGGCGCTGAAGCTACTGCCGTCGGCGGTGTCCAGTTTCATGGTTTTTTGATTTCAGATGCTGATAAATCAGGAATTGAATATCAATCAATTGATAGTGACATTCCATTTGATAATGATGGGGCACTTGTCAAGGATTCCACAATTATTGGATACAGTGCCATATCGAATGCATCCGAATGCACATCAGCTGGTATCCATGGTCCGAAGAGTTCTGGTCTGACCATTGATGGTGTCCAGTTCATTAATTTTAATGAAGGCCGTTGTGCAGCTCTGCGTGCTTGTGCTCATTGTAAAACAGATCAAGGTGGCTTCAAAACACGAGTGAATAATCTTGAGTTTACCGACTCTCCAAACAAGGCTGCGTTCCAATGGCAACATGAGCATTGGTTTGAAGATTTGGATGGTACACTAACAGGATCAGCCAATCAGATTGTATTACCCAACAATCCTAATCTTCCACCAGCTCATTGTACTAACGATGATGCATTCAGTTTAGATTTAGATGGAGTGTTTTGTGATGATACGGTAAAACTTCACCGCATGGCATTCAACGGTGTTTCTCCATCCTCTCTTCTTTATAAAGATACCTTATTCACGAATCAACATGGTACAAGCCGTATACCATACCATAAGAAACGTATAACACATCCTGAAGGTTGGATGATAACATTAATAGAGGGTGACACATACAACTTCATTTTCGAAGACGTTGATCATGTGACTAACATTACGTACAGCGCAGGTTTCTATAATTTCAACGATGGTGACTATGTTGTTATGAATCATAACTTTACACAAAGTCCTGATGTGTTTGCAACGATCGGGTACGTTACAAACAGCACAAAACAAATGGTGACATACGAAAACAATAGCTATGGAGAATATTATTTTAATAATGATAATAACAACCTTTATTACTTAGGTAAGTTGCAAATACAGTATATATAATATAAAGTAGCACGAAAAAAGAAAAAAAAATGCTGAAGTTAGCTTTATCATAGAAGATATCACAATGCAATGCAATGAATCAAATAAATAGTTTTTGATTTAACTTTTGATCACAACACAATAAAAGATGAAAAATTATACAGCTGGTAATTTGATATACACCAAAACAGATGATTCTCCAAGCTAATGTATGTGTATCTATAGCTTTGTATTCTTTAATGTATCCAAAACATGAAACATATTTTACCTTTTGAATAATTTGAATTATATTATACTAAAGCTTGAGTCTTTTACTTTTATCTGTAAAGTAAAGTATCGATTTATCTACTATATTTTAATTTTTTCTTTAGTATCCGGAAAAGACATACATTTAACTGAAGGAGACACTTTGCCAATTAATCTGCAAGTTTACAGATGCTATTACCTTGACTGTATTCCACCGGTTCCTGAACCTCCTCCAGAAGGCAGACCAGATAACGTTTCTGTGCTTCTTTGGTCCACGGCTGAGGCTTGGGAAGGAGTGGAGGATGGATGGGGTGGCAATGATAATGGATCATTTGTACTGCCAGCAGACGGTGATGATGTCATGATCATGCCTGGTATGTGTGATATAATAAAAAATAATCTCTTCTGGAAAAAATTAAGAGCGTTTTAACTTTGGTTTTATTTGTATATTTAACGGCATATTTATTTCCACAAAATCTCACTATAGTAGGCCTAGGCCTAAACAATCCAAACAGGATGCGGAGTCTCAGTGATATTGTTTTTTCTTGAAGAAAATCTAGATGCTGTGGCAAAGGGTCTGGGATATTAACCACCGACTCATGGTTAATGTCATTGTTGTAATTTAAGCTTTCTTTTGTTTGTAGGGAAATGGGTAGTTGCTGATGTTCCTTTGCCAAATATGAATCGACTCTATATTTATGGCACCCTGGAAATTGAAGATACCAGAGACAATTATATCAATGCAACTTATATATTTATTCATGGCGGTACTTTGGTTATTGGATGGGAGAAATCGCCATTTCAGCATCAACTACAAATTTTCTTAAATGGAAACCATTTCACTGAAGACATTCCACTACCAAACGGACCAAATATGGGAGCCAAAGTTTTGGGTAAGTCATGGCATTACAATATAAAGTATGGTAAATCTGCAATCTATTTAGTCTGATAGAAAGAGTCTAATAACCTGCAGCTAAATATAAAGAAGAAACACGTTATTCATCAACTCTAACTAAATCATGTTAATATATTTAGGTGTATTTGGTCGATTGGAGATGCATGGAGTTTCTCCCAATATCACATGGACACATTTGAGCAGTTCGCTCGTCGCTGGCGATGAAATCATCTATCTAAGAGAAAATGTAACTTGGAAAGTAGGAGATGAGATTGTTGTGGCATCAACATCGTATGAGGCTTGGGAAACTGAAACGTTCATGATAATTGAAATTATTAATAAGCATACTGTACGAATCAATGACACAGCCAAGTACAAACATATAGGTATTTATAGATTTTTTTAATTCAATAACATATCAAGTGTTTACAATTTTTCTGGAAGAACTTTTCAAACAACTAATTTACGAAGCCTATCAGTATTTATTTGCGTATCCTATCTTTAAGATATGAATAACCCCATTATTACATTTCAGCTGAAACGGTCACTCTTGAAGATGGATCTCTGACATACACCGAAGCTGCTGAGGTTGGTCTCCTTACGAGAAACATTCAAATTATTGGTGCTGACTACAGTAATTTGTTTGAAGAGTCATTTGGAGCTAGAGTTCTGATTGGCAAATTTAATCAAGACGGTATTGAATACAAAGGTAATAAAATCAAATTATATAAATATTGTTGTGACGTATTATTTTATCAATTTACCTGGAAAGCAGCATTAAGTGAATCACAGTGTCGCTGCACAATACATGGTTACCACGCGTTTTAAAAGGTAAATCCAGATAAATTGGTTATTGATTAAAGTTCTTGCTGTTCCTGTTTCCGTAATCTCTTAACTTTATTTTCTATTTTAGGTTATGCTAAAATCTCAAATGTTGAATTTAAACATTCTGGTCAAGAAGGCTGGACCGATTTTTATGACCCACGTTATTCAGTTGCTTTCTTGGATATTGGAGAAGTTACTGTAGAAAGCCCATCGTTTGTACGAGAATGTACATTCCATAATGGCTTCAGTCCTGCTATCGGAGTGTTCGGTACTTCAGGACTAACAATTCAGGATAATGTAATTCACCACACAGTTGGAGCAGGTAAGCAATGGCAAAATACTTCTCTTTCCCTTATATAGTAACATTTTAGATTAATCTGCTGTTCTCCACCAATTTAGATGAATATGCTTTTTTTTAAATTTTAACTTTGACATTACTAAGGTATTATTGCATGGGGTAGTGATCATCAAATCCTGCATAACCTAGTAACACTTACAGTATTTCCTGGTACATATCAAGACCGCTACAATGCTGAGGATATATCATGGCCAGCAGGTATTGAAATTGAGAGCTCCAGAGATGTCATCCTACAAGATAACACTGTGGCAGGCTCTGAGAGGGTGCTGTACCATATCAGTGGTGAGATCTGTGACGTTGAAAGTCAGTGGAGCAACAACGAAGGGCATACTTCTTTGCACGGTGTTCATCTTATGACGGGGGATGGTCAGAGAGACTGCACACAGATTGCGAATTTCTTCATCTGGAAGAATTGGGATTATGGAGTCTTTTTCCAAATTTCGAGTTCCGTTTTAATGACTGATCTTGTTCTTGCTGACAACAACATAGGGGTGATGCCATTTGTCATTGGGCCATCTTCTCTTAGTCATGAAGCTGTTGATAAGTATGTGATTATGGATTCATCGTTTATAATTGGTACAAGCCCGTTCTTTGATTGCGATGAGTTACAGGTTGGTTCAGTAATATATAAACATATTCAATAAATATGAACATTTTTATTATTCATTTTAAAAGATGTACTTATTTCTGTTTTTCAAATGTTATTATATTGTCATTTTGCATTCTGTCAATATATATATAGTATATATGCATACGTGACTTTTACTCGAAAGGAACATTGTCAAAGGACTTTCTTACTCTTCTACCTTCTTTTTCTTAACGTGTACTGCTAATACCATTCCATTGTCTACTCACTTAAATTATAAATTCTGATTAAAATATTACATTTTGCATTAACATTTTTATGTAAATATTTCAGAATCAACCGGAGAATGCAGGTCAAAGTGCAAAACAGCGTGCACCTCGTGGTCCAGACAACGGAAATGCTGGATTCGTGTGGGCAAATTTCATGTCTGGTGATAATGGTGCTCCATTTTTTCCATTTCATGGTATCCATAATTATCCAGCTATTGCTGGAAGCACAAGATTGCAAGGTATTAAAAGCATGACATACGCTGGTTCTTACTTAGAAAAAGCAACAAATGCCATTGTTTGAATTCTATTGCAGGAAACGCAAAGTTACAATGTATTATACTCATACTTATTCGGAAAACATAAAAATGCTATTGTACTGTTTTATCATATATGTCTTCCCTAATATCGGAATACATTTTGGTGAAACTTACTAAATGAAAATATTTCAACACAATTATTCATTTACAAATAAAGCTATTTTGCTCTTTCTTATAAATAGATGTCACATTCGCTCATTTTGATACTGCTTGTAATAAAGATCAATACGCTATTATGACGAATCCATCAAATGATGATGGCATCCACCCGATGTCCGCTGTAGGTACAAAGATGGTAACAGTCAGAGATGAGAACAAGGTTTACATACATAGACCTAATTTAGGGTAAGTACTAATAGTATGTATCTTATATATCTACGGACCTCGTGCATTTATCCAGGTTACGTCATGGTAAATCATTGTGTATCCTCACTTGCTAGTTGCATTATTTTCATCAACCAACCACTAGTCTACAATACTTTTTTATTTAATCTTAATAGTAAGGTTAATCCTTCTGATTGCGTGGACATGGATTGTGATGCATTTAAGAAAGCAATGATCAGAGATGAAGATGGTGGAATTCTAGGAGGATCACGGCCTGGTTATGTTATTCCTGATTCTGCATACGAATGGGATGGAGATCCGAGACGTGGACTTGGTGATTATAGAATTCCCAACATGATGGTTACAGACATCGATGGTAGTAAAATCCCTTATGATGAAAAATGTCCACATAAAGGTTGGTTGTCTGCTTTAATTTTTCAATCGCTGATCAACCGACTAGTCCAGTAAAAGTGTGTTGTAGCTGTGATCTTTTATATAACTTTCTATTTTCTTTAAGGTATCATTGGTACAGAAGGCTGCATATGGCATGACTCTTGGCAGGCTTTTGAATGCTATGACTATGATTACGCTATGTTAATTATTGAAAGTCTTGATCCGGACACAGAAGTACGACGTCTTTCACCAATCGCCATTGGGTCTAACGGTTATGTTGATTTGATAAATGGACCACAAGATCACGGCTGGTGTCATGGGTACACATGTCAAGAGCGCATCAGCACATTTATGTCTATCGTTGCAATTGGAGAGACTTATGAGATGTATATGAGTTCAACAAATCCTCAAATGTTACGACTTCATTTCCTGAACACAACTCCAGATCAGAAAATAGTAGTCGGCATCTGGTATGCCAATCCTCAACGCTTAGATGTGTACCATCAAGGTCGCTATGTCATGCCAAATAATGGGCAGATGGATGGAGATACGTTTATATGGGTTCCAGAAGATCCAAACGGACCAGATGATCAGTTCATGCCAACTCCTGACTCCAACATTTATGGCGAGAACTATTTTGATCGCGATTGGCAGACTCTTTGGATACTTATACGTGGTAGTGACCCGATTGACATCATCACTACACCGGTTATAATGGTTGACGTTGGTGTGGCTCCAGTTGATGTTGATGACTTCTATGAAGAAGATCTTGTTAACAATCTTGCCAGTTTGCTTGGTGTTGATGAGTCTCAGATTCGAGTCGTTGATGTTGTCAGAGAAGGTGGTCGTAGAAGAAGATCCACAGAAATTCAAGTTTTAATGGAGATTGGAGAATCACCAAGTGCATCATCGAACAGCTCAGAGAATTCAGGTAGACCTAAATATGTTCTTTCTTGTGTATATAATAAGAAAATATCGTTCTTTAACCATATTAAAGTATCACATAATCTATCCAGATTTCATCTTTTTTTTCAGTTTCATGTGTTTAGAAATGAGTTTCAATTAAAGTTGATTTCATTGACTATTATTTTAATATCTAAGCAATAATTAATATTTCCTCTTTATAGGCAATTCAACCCTTGAATATGATGAGTTAGTTAATCTTCAAGCAGAAATAGTTAATGCAGCACAAACCGGTACTTTGTCCGATAGTCTTGAAGTTGAGGTTACATCATTAGCAATGACCGATCCTTCTCCCCCAGCCGAAGACCCAACAGGAGGTGTCAAAGCAACAAATGAAACAGGAGGTCCAAGTACAGGCAATGAAACGTTAGTCACATTTTAAGCCTTCAAAGAAGGAATAATGTGTTGAAGTAGAGTTTCTGTAGAGTTACTGTATTAAAGAACTGACTTGTATCGTCTTGTCAAAAGTCATAAATTGTATTCTCAAGTGTAGCTTGCAACAAATATAACCCTAATGCCTATATCATTAAAAAACAACACAACTAATTGGTTCACAGGTATTCTAAGAAGCAAGCTGAAGAAGAGGCGACCAGTGACCCAGGAGTAGAAATCATCTATCAATTTCCAAGCACGATGAGCATACGTGTACAGCCGGCTGATGCTACGGAGAACCATCCATTTGGGGTTCAACCTTGTATCTGTATACTGGATACCAGTGTAGGTTTAACACAATTCTTTCTAAACTCCAATATCAAGCTTGGTAATACACCATACGTTTGATACAAATATATTCTGACGGAAAAAAGGAATTATTCAATGATTTGTTATTTTTTTCAGGGTGAAATTGTGGAAAATCTAGGACATTCTTCACATCCATGGAAAATGCAGGCAGTTTTGCAAAACCAAGGAGTATCTGATGCAGAGCTGGTCAGCAACAACACTGTAGATATAATTCATGGCTGGGCCAACTTCACTGATCTTGCCATTAATCTGCCGGGAAGTGGATACTTCTTGGAATTTAGTATTGTTTATCCCAATACATCCACGCTAGAAGGTACCAACTCAACGGAGTTTTCTGTCATGGAGAGCGTTTTCCACATATCAATCGCTGATCAACCGACTAGTCCAGTAAAAGTTTTGGAGAAATTTGATGTTCAGTTTAATCTAATTGAAGATTTTACAATGGATATTGCAGAACATCTGGATTCTAAGGTTGGTGTTGTTTTATTCATTATAAGTTAACTTCAGTCGTAGACTAGTGTATCCAATCTAAGAGCAACTTCTGTTGAAGACTAAACTACAGTACCTACAAGTCACTCCCATAGAAAATCTAACCCTAACCCTATTTTATATACTACGACACTCAATAAGTTTCCATTAAGCTAAATTTAAGACCATCAATAATAATTACATCCAGTTACAAACTTCCGCATTAAATCAAAATCCAAATTAATGTCATGTTCCAACGTTCCAATATGTCCTATTTTCAGGATTACAATTGGACAGCTAACATAAGTTTATACATGCCGGAAAACTATCGGGGCATTTTACAAGGCCAGTTGACTACTCAAGTGGACCTGACATCAGCACAAGGCGTCTTCTACAACTTATCGATCAGTGCTACTGGTTTTCAATATGTCTTACACATTGAAGTGGTTACCATCCCAATCAGTGACTTTTACTTGTCTGCAAAGTTAGATCCTTTTGATGTAAGCAATGTTGATAAGCATACAGAAAATCCAGTCAAAGTAGGCTTGAAGTTTTACGGAGATTATGCAACAGTTGCCGCAGGAAAAGAAGACTATCTTGCAATCAACTTCATTAATAATTTTGCTGTTTCATATTCAAATGTCACTATTTTTTCAGTAGAAATCAGTGAAGGTAAGTTCACAATCTGCAAATTGAGTGGTTGCTAAAGTTCAATATTTTTTTAAGGATGTTTGTCACTTGGTTTCATCAGGGAAGAGTTAAATTACAGGGAAGAGTTAAATTTAACTGCTTTCATCATCATTAATTGTTTGATGACTGGAGATTCTGCAAGAACAAACGAAGCTATATATCTTTCTTATTGTATTGTATTTTTTACCATTGGTAGAAAATAATAAATGCTGAATTATTATTAAAATCTTGACCTCATTGCAGGTTTCGATAACGTTAACCTCTTTTTACAAAAATGTCAGGTTCAGGTTCATAACCGTGGAGATAAAAAAAACAAAGGAAGTCATTTATCGTGACCTCTGCAGGTCGCATATCATTAACATTGTACAATGTTTTCGTCATTTCAGGTTCAATCATCATTGATTTTATAATGACTGGAGATACTTCAAACACACTAAAAGCCATTCATCTTGACCTCGATGCAGGTCGCATATCATTAATCTTTGATGGACATGTTCTTGAAGCAGATCCAAGTTATATGATGCTTGATGGTGAACCTTACGAGTCTGAAGTTGTAAGTCAAATAGTTTGTTTTTATTTAATATACAACCGGTAATTATTTCATTGCATTAATTTATTTCAGAACAATTCAGAATTAATTATTAATATGCCTATACTGTATGGTACAAATATGTTTAACTAAACTAAGTACATTTTTTGTAATGATCATTCAATAGTAGTAAGTTTTTGTGGTAATGCGTTTCCTAAAATGAAGTAAAATAAGGTAATCTTTAAGTTTCGTTTGTTATGCTATAATCGCCTTCTAGAGCATAAACGAAATATTGAGACATACTCAGCTTTACTTTATTTCCTTTATGAAAGCGCATGGTTTACCGCAAAATAAATCTCTTTACTAGTATTTATTCATCATCTTTAACCAATAATATGTTGTGTTTTAGGACGATCCGTCTGGTCTTCCAATATGGGCCATTGTGTTGATTGTAATAATAAGCTTATTAATGATTTTAATCATGGGAGCTGCTTTGGTCAGAGTTTGCTACAGTCCAAGTAAGTATCAATTGTTTATGAGGATAGAAAATAACAAACGTTACTGTTACCATGAATCAAATATAGGCCTAATAAGTTCAATTTATCCACGTACGCCCAGATCAACACAGGGTTACTCTTCCCAGCTTCTCGAACTTCACTAAATTCTTATTGGATGCTACACACACAGATCCTCTAAATTTCAGATGAAGATGAGCATTTTCATATTTTTCAGTCAAATGCGTTTACAATGTCATCGATTATATTATTGAGCAACGCATTGCTTTTTCAACCTTTGACATCAATTGACATTTCCAGTAGTTTTCATTTGAGAACCCACATCGCCTTAAACTTCTTACTAAAGCGTTTCTGGTAGCTACTAAAAATATATCCGTTTTAAAGGCAGGCTGTGTATTTTGAGTCTCTAAGATAAGGAGTGCCATAATCTGCCTTCATATACAAAATTAAGTTTGTAATTGTTAAATACATATGTTGACATAGTGTGGACACCTTATTCGTCTGTACTCTAATATCCCGGCTCAAAGAGATCTATCCGAGGAAACAAACAATGAGAACATACAAGAGACCAAGGGGACGACTCAAAATCACATGGATGAAATTATAGAAAATGAAAAAAAACCAAAAATAAACAAGTCGATGTACACTTTGGAGAATAATCGCTCTGATTAGAGAAGTCTTGTTAAGTGCGCTATGTCCTAAAACGTTCAGCGTCCATGAAAATGATATGTTTGCAGTACAGCATGTTGATTGAAATGTCGACAAACGCAACCGTTCTTTTAATAGTGATTTCATCATACAGCAATATGTTAAATACTTTGATCATTATACACCTACCATGTATACGTTTATATATACTATTTGTCATTTTTTTTAATTATTGTGAATTAAAATTAAATATAATATGCGTGTTTGTTTGTAGAGCACAAAGTTTCTAAAATAGAGAAAATGGCACTGACTGAGAAGGTATCTCCAGTTAAAATGTCAGGCTATGCGAATGAATCTGAAGAAGAGACTTCACTGAGTGCTAGCAGTGGATCTAATCAACTATTGTAAGTTTTATGCCAAGTAAATATTTAGAATATTTTATTCTTCTTTATGTTCAGTATATAGTGCTATTTTAACTACTGTTTATTTGTACACTAATTAACTGTTGATCGGCCCTTTTAGAATTCTCTTCTTTGGAAAATTAACAAGCATGAGTTTAGTTTATCTTATTTATTTATTCTATTTTATTTCTATACAATTTTTAACAAGCGCCTTACATTACAACAAGGCCAACAGCCATTAAGTCGCGTGCTACAATGCATAGTGATACCGGACCGACAGACAAACAGACCGACAGACAGACAGACCGACAGACAGACGGACCGACCGACATAGTGAACTATACTGACCGAAATTACTGAACATGTTTAAAAATGTTGAAATGTTTAAAAACATTTATATTTTTTTAATTTACACGTGCGTAGCCTGTTACTTTTGACGTGCTCGTATAACGTAATTTCGAGTTGAAAAGTAAGTCAAGAAAACAGAAATCGGGCAAAAAGAGTGCGCAATAACATTTAACGCACAGTGCGCGCGCAAAAATCTGCGCACTCATGGCAATTTTGTAAACGCTTAAAATTGCCTGAAACGTACTCTTATTTCATCGAAAATAAATTTTAAAAATTTTAAGCGCGCGTACGCATGCGTTACATGCGCTACGCACGTAATTGTATTGCCATATGATGATTTATGCCCTGAAATTTATGAGTACCAAATTTTATTTAATTGTGATTCATGGTTGTTAAGATATGATTACAAACGTGATTTCGTTAAATCGTGCGTAGACCGCGTAATTTTTTATTGCGCACCGTGAAAACATAACCACAGCGATTCCTGGCCATAAGGAATATTCTGTGAAAAATTGACTTAGCTAGATTAAACTGATATCAAGATAAGGTCATAAAGCGATAACACGCATAGTGATACCGGACCGACAGACAGACAGACAGACCGACAGACAGACCGACAGACAGACCGACAGACAGACAGACAGACCGACCGACATAGTGAACTATAGAGTCGCTTCCACGCGACTAAAAACGATACCTTGAAAATGTACAGAAAGAAAAACAATTCAATAATTATGTTATGTCATTTCTAAAAATATGTAGGAAGCCTCTTACAAAAAGGTCTTATACAACAAAAAATTAGAACAATTAAGAAACAGATGATAATAAAAATTAGGATATTTATGTGGCGCTAGTAAGGTTTCATGGTCATCATCGAAATAGTAAGAGAAAATTAAACTGTCTCAACATTTTTTGGAGAATGACGTGTACCGTAGGGCTCTAAAGGAAATGTACAGCGCGTAAGAGGTAGAATGAATCTTAACGAAAAAATTACGATGCATTAAGGCCAACTCATATAAGCATCGTACGACGAGGCCCGAAGAGACGTCTGAACTCGTCGGTGCTGTCTGAGTTGAATCCCGACGAGACGAGTCTTAATGAGAGAGCATAGTTTTAGGTTGTCGGAAGGTTTAATTTTCTGCCGATGAGACGACTCTGAGTTGGCTTCAGTACTGGCCATTCTTTTGAAGCTGTTACAGCAGAGTTGTTTGCTTATTTTGACAGGATTTCTATGGATGAGTTGCAAGTGCCTAGGGCATCTTCAAGTCGTAGCAAGTCACCAGGTTTTAACACGCCATCTAGAACACCAGAAGTAATGGTAACAGCCCTGCCACCAGGTTTTGCCGACGGTTCTCACGAACAAGGTAAATTCTTTAAGAAAGTGTAATTAGATTTTTTTTTATATGGCATTGTAGCTCAGGTAAAATTTCACAATTTACTGTCCGATTTATGAGCAATGAAAAAATTATCTCACTTAAGTATTATTGGCAATTCAAGCTTGGGCCAATAAAGAGAACATTCTTTGAAATAGTAAATTCTCATAAAGAACCACTTTTATAGCAATACTTCTGATTTGCTTATATAATTAAAAAGGATAAATTATTCTCTTTATCAGTTATGGAAGATCGAGCCAATATGTATGTCATGTTATCCACGCCTGAACGGTCATTCAAGAAGATCGGTTTACTATCCGTAAACCTAGTTGGAACTCTTAGCACTCTCCGTGCAGATCTGCAGGAAAATCTGGGTAGCAAACTCCAACAACTACCATTCGCTTTCTTAAGTGAGAGCCTTGTTGATATTGATGGGGCTAGTGAGCGAAGGAGGACGGTCCATGAGACATATGCGTCTGACAGTGTTCTTATTCGGTACATTGAAGGCAAAGGTAAGTTACAAAATGAAAGAAAATATTTGACATGATAACATGTTTTCTCTTCAATAGTAGAATAAAAAGCATGCCATATGAAAGAAAGATTTTGACTTCTTTTAAACTAGCATTTTTTAAACTCTTTTAATTAATGGGATGGGAATTTTGTGATTTTAATTGACATCTGGTAGCCATTGGATTGTTCAGTTTTTAACATTTATGAAAAGGCTATTTTTTCACTGCAGAATTATTTTGGCATATGTGTTTTTACACTCAATAATAATTTTATCTTGTTATAAAACAATTATACATAAATCAACAATTGTTTTTACAGATTTATCGAAGTTGTGTATCTGTGGTTTGATTGGTCAATTTGAATGCTCTTTGTGTCATAGTCAAACTTACTGTAGCCCCACCTGCCAGTCATCTGATTGGGCGAAGCACTGCAAAACATGCAGTGGAATGATGTAGACAAACAATGTTGCACAATGTCTGGTAGACTGTGTCATGAATTATGTATATAGACCAGTTCTCTGACTATCGTTGAAGAAATTAATATTGTATAGTAATTATCGTGTTTGTCCAGTTTTTAACTAAAATATAAATGTGGGCCTAGTTATAGTTTTAGCAAAGATTGTGAGCTAAGTTGATAGAAATGAAGTTTGATTTTGATTTTTATGGTATACTTTAAAGGTCATTTTACAATGAAAAGTACAAAATAAACATGAATACATTCATTAATACTGCATTCTATCGGGTAATAATTCATTTTCAGGGGTACAGAGAGAAATGCTTAACCGCGATGACGTAACTACAATTGAGTGAGTTGTGAATGTAAACGGATCTATCTCCATTTTTTTTGCGGTAGAGTATGTACACAAAAATGGGGACAACCATACTAAAAGTAGTAAGACATTTTCTAAAAACACCTCTTACAATATTCGAATGAAGTTTAGGTAATAATTAAAGAGGTCGTTTTGACGTAACATAGATGCGTAGCCTAGCTAGTAAAAGAAACACAGTCGTGGTGAGGATATGGCCAGAATGTATCTCGTTTAGCATAGGGGAATCAGCGCTCCTAACACTTGAAAAGACATCAAACGGAAAATTTAACAAATAAGTGTACATAATAATAAATATCTAATGTTTTAAATGCTGTGTTTTTCTATTTTTACATTTTAATACACAAATAAATTGCTTGAAAATGTGATGACTCATTGTAATGTGTAAAATATATTTTATAGATGTACGTATTGACGATTATAGATGGTTTTCAATATTTGATTATCCATTCTATAAGATTAACAATAAAGTTTATATTATTTGAACGGAATATAATATAAATGTCCTGTGTGGTTTTTTTAATTTCCTGAATTTTTCTAATGGGATTGTGTCCTCTAATTTTAATAGTTTTTGAAACGTCGTTTAAATTTCATTTAGAATTTGATTAGATTTTATTATTATTATTATTTTATTTTTCTCATAAATCATCAGGATCTATAGCTAATCACAATTTGTCAACTAGAGATAATAATGTTAAATACAACTTAAATCCAGTCATATGAAATGAGTGATGTTTGACCCTGTAATTGAAAAAGGGGAAAATATATTGATACTGACGTCACAAGGGATGAACATATCTTTTTTTAGGAACTGAAAAAAGTACCATGTACAATAATTATTTCCTTCATTGATACATTGTTATGCTAATTAACAAATAATTTTAAAAAAACCTACTCTACTTTTACGCCAACCTAGCAATTTCAAAATGGCCAAAATAAAAACAAAAAGTGTTCATATCTTGGCAACTATAAACAGTAGAGACTTGATTCTGGTGTTAAATTGTTCACAAACCACATATTTCTATTTGCTCTAATGAAAGGTTTCGTCCAATAAGACCGGAAATGACGTTTCTTCCAGTTTGACCTTTGACCTCTTATCTGTATATCTCAGTAACTACTGATCATTTTCAATCGATTTTGGTGTAATTTTGTTCAGAATAGAGACATTTATATTTGTAGTAATGAAACATTTTCACATAAAATGACTGGAAATACAATTTATAACCTTTGACATATATAATTATGTGAACAGACTGTATGTTGTTTACACCTAATTTTTTTACCGAAATAAATGACACGGAATTATTATTCTGAATTTTTAACTTTTGATGTGATAGGATAGGCATAAAGTATGACAGATCACTGAGCTCATCTATGCCGACTTGTTTGCTAAACTGTGATTTGTCAATCGTTAGATAAAAATGTTGGTCCTCTCTCCTTCATCTTTAAAAAAAAAATGTATTATACCATATGGACAATTGTCTGAAATAAAAGTTGAATTGAATTGTTAGATGCCATTTGGAAATATTTTAGATGTAAAGTAGCATTCTTTCGTTGGCCTCTTTAATGTTGCATATGAGACAAGTTCGGAAAGTTCTCATTTTCATGAGTTAAGAGAAGAGAACACCGTCTTTCAAAGTACTTACTACAAACTTTATGCATTTGTGCAGTAGACCTACTTTCATTAGTCAGAAACTCAGATAATTCTTGTTCATTTTCGTTGCATCTAACAAAATGTACTCCATTTTTATGGTAATGGGCCTTTGCTGTAAACCTTTCATCTGAATCCTTTTCCTCGATTTTCTCTAGTCATTGATTTTTTAGCAAAATCCGAACCAAATCAATTCGTAAAAGACATCTCAATATAATTATTCAAGTAATCCTCAAATTAGTGACATGGACCTACAATATACTGTTCTGTACAAGACCTTTTAAGCATCCACCTGTGAACTTTCACTTTAAAGGTCTTGGTCTCCTAATCATACAAGAAACAATGTCTAATTTAATCAATCAAAGTAGTGGGTCAAGACAAAGAAGGGGTGTAAGACCATCCACATACAAAGAAGGGGTTATAAGACCATCCACAGACAAAGAAGGGGATGTAAGACCATCCACAGAAAAAGAAGGGGGTGTAGGACCATCCACATACAAAGAAGGGGTGTAAGACCATCAGCAGACACAGAAATATAAAAAGTTCTTTGTATGGTCATTAATAATTAATGGCAGGTTTCCCGTGGGAATTCCAGAATATTTTTCACATGCCAGCATCGTCACTCAACGAGATTTCAAGCAAGGGGAAATCTTGCGATTCCAAAATACAAAAGTAATGTTGGTCAATTTTCTGTCCGATATTCTGGTGCTAATTCATGGAACGAGATACCAGAAAATATTAAACATGACTCTAAAATTATATTTAAACGGAAATTAAAGCAATTCTTACTTTAGTTATATAATTATTTATTTTATTTATCTTATTTATGAAAAAGTGTAGTAATATTTAAGTTTTAAAATATATAAATGGGATTGTTTTAACTTATTAAGTTTTATATTTAGGCCTGTGTTTAAGAAATTATTGCCCATAGTTGTAAAAATTGAGTTAAGTATAATTTATGTAAAAGGGGCTGGACTTGATTAGTGTTTACACTATTTTCTAGCTCCTTCCTTATGTTTTAAAATTTGATATTATTTATTATTTTGAAACAAAATATTATTTGGAAAATAAAGTTGAAGTTGAAGTTAATATATTGATATAAACACGATCATCATACTATTCATTTGACATTCAAATACAGTCTCGAAAAGAAGCTCATACTATCACCTTTTCGAGGTTTTACGGTATTCAATAACATGTATGTTATTTCCTCTGTCAAACTATTAAAACTTTTAACGAATCAGAAGGTGCCAACATCATTGAACTATTATGGTACCACCAAGCACAATGTTTACCAATTTTATGTACTATATACAATTTAAGTCCATTACTCATTTAATATAATTACGCCAATCAGGTCACAGTTCAAAATTAGGTGCATTTAAGACCAAAAAAAACCACATACAGTATATTCACATAATTAAAAATCAATAAATTAATGTCAAAGGTCATAAATTGCATTTCCGGTCATTTTAGGTGAAAATGTTTCATTACTACAAATATAAATGTATTTATTCTGAACAAAATGACACCAAAATCGATTGAAAATGACCAGTAGTTACAGAGATATACAAATACGAGGTCAAAGGTCAAACTGAAAGAAACGTCATTTCCGGTCATTTTTTGACGAAAATTTTCATTAGAGCAAATAGAAATATATAGTTTGTGAACAATTTGAGACCATAATTAAGTCTCTAATGTGTATAGTTGCCAAGATATGAACATTTTTTGTTTTTATGGTGGCCATTTTGAAATCAAGATGGCCGATATTTTGAATCTATATACATTAAAGAAACTTTGTGCCAAGTTTCATGCTTTGGTAATAAAATGCACAGCTCATGTCATTAACTGCTCTACTATTCAGCGAAATTGGTAGTTCAAATTATTTCTACTTTTTGAGAAGCGAAATATTGCGCAACCAATCAGAGCTACTACGACACGTTCATGAGCACTCATGCGAATCGTAAAGCTCAGCAGCCACGCGAGGAACATGGAAATCGCTGCTATTCGCTCATGTAGTGGAAAGAGTAGGCCTAGCACAAAATTCGCTTTAGTGGAAAATCGGCTTTAGAGACAAATCGTCGTCAATGTCATCGTGCCTAATTGTTACTGGTAGAACAAAACTTTAAAAAATAATGTACATGGACTTATCATTTTCGTGAACATATTATAATAGTCAACAATGTTATTTCTTCTACCTTTTAATTAAAGGTGACCAATATAATTTATGTGGTCAAATGTAGGCAACTATTATAGATAAACTTGATAAACATTTACACAACAGAGGAACTCCTGGCTAAGTACGGTCCTGATAATATACGAGTTGAGAAACAAGTACATTGACGATTGAACATTTTAATGCATAGTTTATTTATACTATACTATACATGGTGTACACTTTAATATGGTTGTAGATATAAAATGATAACAAAATTATTTGTATAAATTTTCCAATATATAGTAAGTATAATTGCTAAACAAATGAATTTAACACAAAACGCCTTTTGCTCAATATTTCAAAACTATGGTTTTGGCTTATAATGCGTTCTTCCAATTCAGAGCAGTACGGTATCTTTTTTTGTCTTTTTTGTTGCAAGACAGTATGAAACAAAGTTCATGACCAACTTCTTCTAAAATTAACGTGGCCTATTCTGCCTGATGTCCCACACCCTTCCCTACACGTCTTGCTGCAATGTTCCCACCAATCATGTGACTGTCAAGTGGGGCTACAGTACGTCTGATTATGGTCCTACACCCCCTTCTTTGTCTGTGGATGGTCTTATACCCCCTTCTTTGTCTGTAAGTGGTCCTATACCCTTTCTTTGTCAGTGGATGGTCTTACACCCCCTTCTTTGTCTGTGGACGGTCCTACACCCCCTTCTTTGTCTGTGGATGGTCTTACACCCCTTTCTTTGTCTGTGGAGGGTATTACACCCCCTTCTGTGCCTGTTGATGGTATTACACCCTTTGCTTTGTCTGTTGATGGTATTACACCCTTTTCTTTGTCTGTTGATGGTAGACCCTTTTCTTTGTCTGTGGATGGTATTACACCCCTTTTTTTGTGTGTGGATGGTATTACACCCCTTTTTTTGTGTGTGGATGGTCTTACACCTTTTTCTTTGTGTGTGGATGGTCTTACATCCCTTCTTTGTCTGTGGATGGTCTTACACCCCCTTCTTTCTCCGTCGATGGTCTTATACCCCTTCTTTGTATGTGGATGGTCTTATACCCCCTTCTTTGTCTGTGGATGGTCCTACATCCCCTTCTTTGTCTGTGGATGGTCCTACACCCCCTTCTTTGTCTGTGGATGGTCCTACATCCCCTTCTTTGTCTGTGGATGGTCTTATACCCCCTTCTTTGTCTGTAAGTGGTCCTATACCCCCTTCTTTGTCAGTGGATGGTCTTACACCCCCTTCTTTGTCTCTGGAGGGTCCTACGCCCCCTTCTTTGTCTGTGGATGGTCTTACACCCCCTTCTTTGTCTGTTGATGGTCTTACACCCCCTTCTTTGTCTGTGGATGGTCCTACACCCCCTTCTTTGTCTGTAGATGGCCTTACACCCCTTTCTTTGTCTGTGGATGGTCTTATACCCCCTTCTTTGTGTGTGGATGGTCTTATACCCCTTCTTTGTCTGTGGATGGTCTTACACCCCCTTCTTTGTCTGTGGATGGTCTTATACCCCTTTCTTTGTCTGTAAGTGGTCCTATACCCCCTTCTTTGTCAGTGGATGGTCTTACACCCCCTTCTTTGTCTGTGGAGGGTCCTACGCCTCCTTCTTTTTCTGTAGATGGCCTTACACCCCTTTCTTTGTCTGTGGATGGTCTTATACCCCCTTCTTTGTGTGTGGATGGTCTTACACCCCCTTCTTTGTATGTGGATGGTCTTACACCCCCTTCTTTGTCTGTGGATGGTCTTATACCCCTTTCTTTGTCTGTAAGTGGTCCTATACCCCCTTCTTTGTCTGTGGATGGTCTGGACCCACTACTTTGATTGATTAAATCAGACATTGTTTCTTGTATGATTAGGAGACCAAGAACTTCAAAGTGAAAGTCCACAAGTGGATGCCTAAAAAGGTCTTGTACAGAACAGTATATTGTAGGTCCATGTCACTAATTTGAGGATTACTTGAATAATTATATTGAGATGTCTTTTACGAATTGATTTGGTTCGGATTTTGCTAAAAAATCAATGACTAGAGAAAATCGAGGAAAAGGATTCAGATGGTTTACAGCAAAGGCTCATTACCATAAAAATTGAGTACATTTGTTTAGATGCAACGAAAATGACCAAGATTAATGAAAGTAGGTCTACTGTAGTAAGTACTTTGAAAGACGGTGTTCTCTTAACTCATGAAAATGAGAACTTTCCGAACTTGTCTCATATGCAACATCAAAGAGGCCAACGAAAGAATGCTACTTTACATCAAAAATATTTCCAAATGGCATCTAACAATTCAATTCAACTTTTATTTCAGACAATTGTCCATATGGTATAATTAATACATTACAAAAAAAAAAAGAAAAGATGAAGGAGAGAGGACCAAAACTTTTATATAACGATTGACACATCACAGTTTAGCAAACAAGTCGGCATAGATGAGCTCAGTGATTGCTGTTTCTCAGTGATCTGTCATATTTTACGCCTATCCTATCACATCAAAAGTCAAAAATTCAGAATAATAAATTCCTGGTCATTTTTGCATTAAGTGTCATTTATTTCGGTAAAACAAATTAGGTGCATTTATACCAATGTAAACCACATACAGTATGTTCACATAATTATATATGTCAAAGGTTAAAAATTGTCTTTCCAGTCATTTTATGTGAAAATGTTTCATTACTACAAATATAAATGTCTCTATTCTGAACAAAATCACACCAAAATCGATTGAAAATGATCAGTAGTTACCGAGATATACAGATAAGAGGTCAAAGGTCAAACTGGAAGAAACGTCATTTCCGGTCATTTTTTGACGAAACTTTTCATTAGAGCAAATAGAAATATGTGGTTTGTGAACAATTTAACACCAGAATCAAGTCTCTACTGTTTATAGTTGCCAAGATATGAACACTTTTTGTTTTTATGGTGGCCATTTTGAAATCAAGATGGCCGCCATACCGGACGTTGGACACTTGGCACCCCCCGATATTTTTAATCTATATACATCAAAGAAACTTTGTGGCAAGTTTCATGCTTTGGTAATAAAGTGCACAACTTGGCTATTTTTATGGCCTTAACTGCTCTACTAGAAGCAAAAAATTCAGGAACTAGAATTCGTCGCAAAGAGGGAGATATGAAAGATGTAAACATGAATACGCATGCGTATAAGCTGATGTTTTCGATTCACGCAAACAAATTCGCCATATTGTAAATCGGCTTAAAGTCGCTTCTCGCAACATTTCTTTTCTTCTTCGGAGCAATTGCCTGTAATTACTGTCTCAAGCTCATATTGTCAACAATCATTGTATTCATTAACTTTTGGATGAAGATCATGAACAATCGTTCACACCTGCCGCAATCTGCATAGACGAGTATTTTTCATATATGTTTCATAGATTAAATTGTTATTGTTTTAAACAACAATAGATAGTTAGAACATGGTGCCTCCTCGTTTGATTTTATTATTCTTCATCTTTACACATTGGAAATATGGTAAGTTATAGATTTGTTTATTTATTTTTGTTAATGTTTTGCGTTCGTAGGCTTAGAATTGTATTTTACTTTATAAATTAAAGATATATAAGTTTTAATAAATTTAATCACTTCCGTAGAAAGTTGATAATTATTATGTTACATTAAAATGGCATATTCAACACAAGGGGGACAATACATTATTATTACCCTCAACCATACGATCATATACGGAATTTGGTTATTAATTAATATACTAAACAGAATAAAACACCTGATAATCTCCTAGAATCGACGTTTCAACATCCTCAATTTAAAAAAAAAATAATATTCACTTACAAAAAAAATATGATTAGGTCTAATTAAGGAGGAAAGGAAAACATCATAATACCATGCACAATTTTTAAAAGCGGAAATTAATTATTATTAGTTAATTACTATGCAAACTGGTTTGAATGTTTTTTTTCTTCAAATATTCTTGTTTGTGTCGGTCACCATATCAACATAGTATTTGTTTACTGTATCACCATGACGAAATCTTCAGATTGGTAATATAAATCGTGCTTGACATAAGGCCTATTGTAGAAGTTGACAAAGTTCACCATCGGGGGATAATACTTTGTGCATTTCCGTAATACATATACAGGTACCTTGTAAAGTGAACAAGAAGTTAAAAAACTTCAAACTGCACAGACATCGTAAAACTAAAATACATAACAACACACATACATACCATATACTCATATAGGCCAACTATAACTCTATATAATTAACTAGCTATTATAACAGAATACATTTTGTGTTTTGTAATTGTTTACTACACAAAAAAACAGTAGTAATACATAGTAGGCTATTATAAATTGCTGATAATGTAATAATAATCCAATTCAACATGATTATGCATGCTTCGAAATGTACAACAATTCTATTATTAAAAGCGATACTATTATTCAATTGTTAATTCATTTCATTTCATTCATTTCGTCTTTTTATAAATAATAACAAACCAACAGGTCACAAGGTACAGAGCACGTTTGGGGGTAGACGGGATTTTCAAAAAGTGAAACAAAAACACTAACAAGTGACCCATGCCCCTAAAGTGTGAAAATGAAATAAACTTAGGCCTAAATACAGAAAAAGTAACACAAATAATCGCTTAATTATTCTGTTGTGATAAACAGAAACAAGAAGCGTTTGTGAAGGGAATTATGCCCGTCTCATGCTGTTTTAATTTGGATGATTTCCTAAAATCCTGTAGATGTTTGTATACCGCGTTGGTCTGTCTTTTTTCACCTTTTTAAGAAGGCGTGGGCGGCGGTATGTTAGACAATTTGACTATAATTCATCAAAGAGTACAGCCGTGGTAGAAAACAAGTTTTAGTAAACGTATATCCATGTAAACTTCATACCAATGTGACACTAAAAACAGCGAAACTTTGACAAAGCACGATTATCCGATTGTAAAATCGTACTTCATCTATAATTATAGGGGCGTGTTTCCACTGAACAACTTAAATCACCTTATTAATCTTGTTTAAGAATCAAATATTCCTCCTGAGCTATAGCGATTGATTGAAACACATTAAAATAACGCCATTCAAATACAAACACAACACACAACTTGTATTACCAATATTACACACATAGCCTATGATAAAGTCTGATGTATATTTTTTTTAAAGGAGCAGCTGAATCCAAAATTAATAAGATATCGCCAAGAAGTGGAAGTTATCGAGGCGCAACACGAATAACCATATATGGAAATGGTAATTTATTTTTTATTTATTATCATTTGTAGCAATCACTATTTACATGCATGTGTCTGCTGCAAAAAATATATAGCGGTATAGAGTTAAGTCGTATGCGCTTTGTTACTAGTGCGTGTGAACATGTAGGCCACCGCTAAAGTCATACCCGTGTTGAGACGTGAAATGTGCAAAAAGTCACATTTGTGCAAACAACCACATTTGTGCAAACATACTGCCCTCAAACAAACTCGTTGATTAAAAATGATAACCTAATTCTAAACAGTCACGGGGTTTTCTAACAATGATTTCAAGACTTACATATTTAATTGTAGTAATACAGGCTGAAATAATCTGTTTTGAGAAAAACACACAATCATGTACGGGGATGCAGGACTGACACGTAGTCGCTGCTTGCGGAGATTGTAACTTCCAGTCCGTTATTTTAAATGAAATTCACAAAACATAATTAACTGAGTTCATTAGATTTTATACTATGTTTTATTGTTTGTAAAATGTATTTCTGTTATGTGCGATTTGAACTATTTTAAATTGTGAGGACTTTCTTGCGCAAATTGAATCAATATTTAAATTGCGCAGAAAATTTCGAACAGCGCATAGTATTTTCAGTATTTGATAAAACCAAAGCTCATATAAATCCGTATACATTTATAAAAAAATGCAGGTAAAAGAATAAAACATTAATTCTTTAAAATTACACAAAGCTGTGCAGATTCAAATTGCTCAACATCTTCGCTAACCCCCAACCCTAACCTAACGCATATTTACATTTATACCATATTTATCTATATACTGTACCTACTTTATTATTTTCCTGTTAATTAATGTTGTTAAGAGAAAACGATTTACACATTTGTAGAATTTCATTGGCACATTTAACGTCAAAACTGATAGTTTTTGTTATATTTAACGGTGTGATGTTTGCACATTAGTTGATTATACATTTTTACAGATTTGCACATTTGAGGGCACCATGTTTGCAAAAATGTGGTTGTTTGCACATTTGAGGGCAACGTGCTGCTGGATATCGTATTGATATTCGTTCGTATTCCTTTCCTTTTATAAAGATTATAATAGATAACTTATTTTTATATCTGAATGCTGTTGTATGCTTGACTGCAGTATGTAATTTGAGCACATCACACTTTTTTTGTCAAACCACTTTAGGTTTTAGTCCTGATCAATTTAGTTATGGCTATGGCAATGAAAACAAAGGTAATCGTGTTTATTTACGATCAACCACAGCGACTGTAGAGTGTGACGTCATCGCATATTGGACAACAGAAAAGAGAATTTACTGTGATACAAGGTATAGGTTTGCAATTATAATAGCATTTCCATTTCTGTATCGCTATTTATGATATAATTAGCTTCATTTAGAGATGATTCTAATGAATTATATATTAAATAATTTAAATTATTAGCAATTGTATTACTTATCTATAGAGTTTTTTAAAACTTTTGTGGAAATGTTCGCTTAAGCTTGGATCCCACTAGAACGCAACGCAAGGACGTAAGCCCAACGCAACCGAATTGACCAATGACAAGCGACAGTTCGGATAATCTATCGCTTGTGATTTGGTCAAGTTGCTTACGTTGAGCTTACGTTCTTCCGAGTTTAACAAATCCTATTACTACTATAGATTTATTGATCGGTTAGTGTTTTTTTTTTATATTCGTTATTTTTAAGTTATTTGTTGCCAATAACTAAATATCACAAGTTTGTAAATTACAAAAACGATGAAGCAAACAATGTATGTAAACGAGTTGTGGTTTTTGTTATTTTTAGAGCTGCAACTCCCGGTAAATATACTATTTACCTTGAAATCGATGGGAAAGAAGTTGATAAATATTGCTTGAGATTTGAAAATAGATGCAAATTTGAGGTAGGAAAGTAGTTTAGCTTAGCCTAATGATACTTTATTAATGTAACGTTATCTAATTGTACAGGCAATAAATAAGTTATTAAACATAAAGTATGCCTACCGTTATCAGCTTGGTGGTGGTTTATAGTGTTCTTCAATCTAAACAGGTTGTGACAAACCTAGGCCTACGTAATATCTCTATTAATTTCTTATTCCTAACCAGTACACAAGTAGCAAAACACCAACAATAAAAAGTGTCTCGCCACGATCTGGAACTCCAGGTAAGTTCGAAATTCCATTTCTGGTAGGCCTAAAGCTTTGTCTACACTATCAAACTTAAAGTGTCAAAAAATGTGATGTGCCCATATGGACATGATGATGTCATATCACTACCATATTTAAGCATAGCACTACCATATATATGGGCACATCAAACTTTGTTTACACATAAAGTTTGATAGTGTAGACAAGGCTTATAGCTTCCTTTATGAATTTTTGTTTAAACAATAGAGGAAGTATGAAGATAATGAAGAAACAACGAATGTAGATCAAGGGACCACGCACAGCACCCAATAAACAGAATACTGCCAGTGTTATGCTATACAACTATCAAACGCGTAAAAATAAGTCATTTTAGACACTGCGCATGCTCATAACAAAATCTAATTTTTAAGCGTTATTGTACTTGGCATTGACCTTCATGTTTTATATATAACAATTATAGTAATAATAATAATAACTAAAAAAGTAACTAATGTATTAAACCTATTTTGTCGTTAGTGGGTAAACAAATAATATTCTTACTTTGGTTCTTTTTTTATAGATACCAGATTGAATATATATGGGTACATTTTATCTGATATTGTTACACCCAGTCAAACTCAATCAGATGATTATAGAGATTCTAATACCGCAGTTGAAATTCAAAGGTAAGCTATTACTATTATTAAAGGATAACGGGCGTGTGAAAAATATCGTATAATGAAAAAGGATAAATTTTTTTGTACTTTGCACATTCTTATGAACTATAATGTATTGCTGTAAACATCAATTCGTATTTGTGTAAGTAACTATTGCGAGAAATAATATGTTGTGTGCATTTAAAGTAATGATCTATTAAAACCTTGTAGAATAAAAATAACTCAATAAAATAGTAAATTAATATCAATATTATAATATGTGCAAAGATTTGCGTGTATGGATACATGATGTACAGTCCATTACATGCGGACCTCTACAGTACAGTTCGTTTTTATATTTATATTTATTGATGCCTATCCTTTTACACTTCTATAATTTCTATAATTAAAAAATTATTATGATTAATGTTGATAAATGAGTAAATGATTATAGCTATGTATTGATTATGTACAATAATTTTTTTATTATGCATTATATACATGATATTATTGAATGAAATTGAATAAAAGTGGTGCTTGCCACAACAAGAAAAAAAATGAAAAAGACAACGAACAGACGACTGTCTATCATATGTATGTTCAATGGTCTGAGAATCTTAGATTAGTAGGCCCTACCCCATATATGCTGTCTGTGCACAGAGGCTTATCTAGGCTAGACTACTAGTTATAGCTACTATATTTCTTTAATCCAAAGTAAAGCATCAGGAAAGTATCCAATACATTATGGCTAGAGTCAACGACGGTGGTTCATTTCAGTCTAAATTTATTTATTTTTTTTTTATTTTAAGGATATATATGGGATCCAGCATTTGTGACCCTATTGACCAAGAAACAGGAACTGTGTAAGTATACTGTATAATCATCGCCTACCAATCATTCGGATCAACACTCGATAGCTAGATCAATTCGGCATCGATCGAATTAACCAGGTTGTGTGACTCGTTCATTACCAAGATTGTTTTTTTCTCTTTCGAGTGAAAATTACTAAGCTAGCTGAGCCATAATAATACAAAGTACCGTTTCCCTTAGGTATGGCATTGACAAAAAACAAAGTGGTTGGGGAAGCATTATTTGTAAGCCAAACAGCACAGTAGTTGGTAAGTATCTAATAATCTTAATAGAAAGCATTTACATTGGTTTAAGCTTGGTTCCCATTAAAGGCTAATTTACACATGCGAGGTGTAACGGTAAGCGGAAAACCGCGTAGCTTGCGGATGGTTTTCCGCTCAAACGCCCGCTCTGCGTTTTTTGTAAAATATTCGTAGGAAATAACATAACATTTTATGTTTTAGTTTTCCGCTTCCTTTAACCGCCCATCGTTACCGCTTGTATCTGTAAATTGGCCGTAAGGCGATACGTAAGGACGTAAACGCGACTAATTTGATTAATCACGACGCGATGGATCAAAATCAATCATAGTTTCGTTCTAGTGGAAATTATTAAAAACGTTGACACTCCATGTGTACAGTATTTTGAAGCTGAACTTCTTGCCCTTTCTAAGGATTATTATACCATAATATGGTAGACTTGTAATTAGTTCATTTAAGTATAATTACTTGTACTAGCCTCTTAGAAATGTAGACGATGCTTCTCGGAATGATAATGACTCGGGTATCAAGGATTTCTGGCATGTTGTGTATAAATAAGGAAGGGTGTTTATTGGAATGCTTGGAAAATAAAAGTTTGTTTGTTTGTTTGTTTGTTTTATCTTTATACTGGGTGACCTCTTCAGTCAAAGACTGATCTCCCAGAGGGCCCAGTTGGTGATCAGTGGCTGTGATGTACTAGTACACCGGGGTAACCCCCTACTCGTCTCGAAAGATGTACTAGGTTCTTTAAAGTGCACACGAGCAAGTTGTGTACACTGGACCTACGGTTTATAGTCCTTATCCGAGAAGACTCGTTCTACCACCAGAACCATGGAGTGAGTGAGCCTCGAACCCCTGCCGATGTTATGCTACGTGATTACGGTTCCACTGTCTTAACCGCTCGGCCACTCACTCACTTTTGGAATCGAACAATATACCAATATGCTTATGGTATTGGCTTTTGTCCAAGTTCTGATTATTAATTTGATATAAGTGTAATGGTAATGGTAATGGTTAGGAGTTAAATCGTAAAACTTGATGTATATGCGCTATCATTGTCATTGTAACATGGTGGGACCAAACCCTATTAGCAAAGAACTTATAACACAAGAATCTCCTGTTCGTCCGAAGCGCGTAACAATTTCGAAAGGCATTGTGGGATAGAATAGAGCTATGGGTGGCGCCATTGTGAGCCATGGAGTAGGGCGCCCGCATCAAATTAGAAAGTCAAAATCATAGAGGGGATCTACTAATGCTCTAGGGGGTATAGAGTAATTGACTGAGGAGTAGGGCGCCCGCATCAAATTAGAAAGTCAAAATCATAGAGGGGATCTGCTAATACTCTAGGGGGGTAGAGTAATTGACTTCCTAGTTTGGAGGGGGCGCTGCTCCATGCGGTGAAATGGCGTCGCCCAGTTTGACCTTTTAACCCTGTACTTCCGATACTGTGTTTTGAATGCAAATTGAAGAACAGGAGATTCTTGTGTTATAAGTTCTTTGCTATTAGTCACACAGGCTATTCACCCCTTACTCTCCCCGATGCCTACTTAACTTGGAACACTACATTCCTGAGGTGGGTCTTCCAAGGAAAGTCAATCAGGATGTGGTACCATTTAATTAGTCATCCTTCCTGTCCCCTTAATATAAATATATGTTTTGTAGTTAAGTTAGTTAGTTCGGGTATTGATTCTTGAGACTATAACATCAGTCAGAATCACTACGTTTCACATTGTTTTATAATATTACTTTTTGATTGAATAAATATTATATTTTGTACATTGAATAATTGTGTGCCATCGTTATTGTCTTGGCCCTCGACACCACTACCGTTACAGTCATATTGTATTACAGACGGAGAGTGCTGGAATATTTTCTTGTTGTATTCACCCAAGACCGAAAGCGCTTTGGATTTTTACCCATATGTTAACTGAGAATGAATGAATGAATGAATATACTTTTTGTGCTTTAATCTACACATTTTTTTTGAATTACTTCTCGCCATCCTAAAATTTTCTATAACATCCTCATTCCATATAATTTCAAGCAAGTTAAAATCCCCGAGGAGAATAACGTCATGTGTACGAGAGTCAAACTTGTATTGCATGTTTTCAATGGCTTTTGTTGTGAAATCGAGTGAAACTCGGGGAGGTGTTGGGCGTTTTTATTCAAATAAATACCATCATATTTGGTATAATTAATACACTATTTAGTTTAAACATCTTTTGAAACTAACTTCTGCAACACAGTGGGCCGTTTAGACCTAAAAAATGAAACTTTTTAGACGGCTTGCAACATGGGAAAAATATCCCAGGGTCCTATCCTAACGGGACACAGATAGCGCACAGTTATACAGTCCTGCCAGTTTACTCAGAAATTCGGCTATCGGGGTTTTACTACTCGATTTCAAACAAATGGTCTTATCATCAGTTCTCCCGAAGTAATTCTATATACTATTCCCCACAATATACTCCGATGCTTTATGAATATATTTAATTTGATCTTTATTAATGTGTAGTAGACAAAGAGAAGAGGGGGAAGAAAACATAATGGGAACATTTGGATTAGGAGAAAGGAACAAGAGAGGAGTTAGAATGGTAGATCGAATTTGCAATGAAACACAACCTAAATGTGGCAAATACGTATTTCAAAAAACACAAAACTAGGTACTGGACTTGGAAGAGTCCCAACAGAAAACACAAAAACCAGATTGACTACATACTAAGCAACCAGCGGGGAATAATTCAGAATTGTGAAGTAATAACCAGTGTAGATATTGCAAGTGACCATAGAATGGTCAGGGCAACTCTCAAAATCAACAAAAGACTAGCCAGGCTGAAGTTTATCCAAAATAAAAAGAAGAGAAGAATTAACATCATGAAGTTGAAAGAGAATAGAGAGGAATTTCAACTAAAAATAAAAAACCGCTTCGCAGGGTTGGAGTTGGAAGAGTCGGATATTGATGAGCAATGTAATATGGTGACAACCATTATGTTAGAAGAAGCCAGAGCTGTAGCTCCAGCAGAAAAAATAAAGGTCCAAAGATCGGAGGAGGATAAAGAAATAGAGGAGTTAGATCAAAGAAGGAAAGAACTTAGATTAAAAGAAACAATGTCTGTACATGAAAAGGTGGAATATGCTGAAGTAGTGAAAACAGTGAAGAAGAAGCGCAGACAAAGAAAGAGGCGGAGAACTGCTAAATTCATCTTAGAATCACTGGAAAGAAGAAGGGGGGCCAAAGACAATACAAAAACAAAGCAATGCAAAAAATCTACAATGAGTAAACTAAAGAAAAAAGATGGAACAGAAACCTCAAAGAGATCTGAACTGCTAAGATATTTGTGCAGATTTCTACCAAGATCTCTACAAATCATCAACCCAACAGTCTGAACATATAAACATTTCATCAAGAAATACAGATATACCACCGATACTGGAAAAAGAAGTGGAGGAAGCATTAAAGAGCATGAAGGATGATAAAGCACCAGGAAACGATGAACTTACAAGCGACATCATCAAGCATGGAGGGGAGGAGATAATCCAACAGCTAATAAAACTTTTCAACCAAATCTTAGTGATACAGAAGATACCAAGAGCATGGAAAGAAGCCAAGATCATTCTTTTGTTCAAGAAAGGGGACAAAGCAGATGTTAAAAACTACCGTCCCATTAGCCTCTTGTCTCATCTGTACAAAATCTTCACTAAAATAATCCATAACAGAATAAGAGATGTTTTAGACAACAACCAACCTAGAGAACAAGCAGGTTTCAGAGCAGGGTACTCGACAATAGATCATCTACAAGCAATAAACCAGCTAATTGAAAAGGCAAGTGAATACCAACTCAAACTCTGTCTTGGCTTTGTGGATTACCAAAAGGCTTTCGATTCTATTGATCATTTGGATATGTTTGAGGCGCTCCGAAAAATAAATGTTGATGAAGGTTACGTCAGAATCATAGAAGATATCTACACTGATGCAATAGCCAGAATCCATATTGATAATGATATATCAAGAGAGGTTCATATACAGAGGGGGGTACGACAAGGTGATACTCTGTCCCCAAAGATATTCACAGCAACCATCGAAGAAGTATTCAAAAAGGCTCAGCTTAATGGAGGTATAACTATTGATGGAGAAATGCTTACAGACCTCCGTTTTGCGGATGACGTGGCATTGATTTCAACATCAGTTGCAGATATGAAAAACCAACTCTCAAGTCTGAATAAGGAGAGTAAATCAATCGGACTAACTATGCACAAAGACAAAACAAAATACATGACTAACTTTGACACACATGAATACATTGAAATAGAGGGCCGGAAACTAGAAAAAGTGGAAGAATTTAAATATCTAGGACAAACACTGAAAATGGAAGACACCACGAAGGAAGAAGTTATGTTAAGAATAAAAGCAGGATGGATGAATTTTGGCAGACACAAACACATGTTGACTGACAAGAGTATACCAATGTCACTGAGAAAGAAATTATTTAACCATTGTGTGCTATCAATTATGACATATGGTTCAGAGACATGGGCAATAACAAAGGAACTTGAACAGAAACTTACAACTACTCAAAGAGCAATGGAAAGGAAGATGATGAACTTATCGCTTCGAGACAGGGTAAATCATACAATCATAAGAAAAAAGACAGGTGTTACAGATATAATGGAGAAAGTAAGACACTCCAAATGGAGATGGGCTGGGCATGTGGCGAGATTTCAAGATAATAGATGGACATACAGATTAACAGAATGGCAACCAAGGGTAGGAAAGAGGAAAAGAGGAAGACAAAAAGAAGGTGGAGAGATGATCTAACAACATACATTGGAACGGCTGCATGGACTAGGACAGCAAGAATTAGACAGAAATGGAAATGTTATGAGGAGGGCTTCATTCAACAATGGATGAACTAATTGCCTAGATAGAATCTGTAGTATAATTGTTATTTTGCTAACTACTGTACCTTCACACGCGCGGTCCGAAAATAAACAAAAAAACTAAAATGGCAATGGCAATCGAACGGGTCCAGAAACGTGCCTGTAGATTTGTTTTGGGTAGGAATTATACTGGTTATGACGATGCTTTGGTCACGTTGCGCCTGGATGGTCTGATTCACAGGCGTCGGGACCTATGTATTGCCTTTGCTAAATCCATCTTGAACCATCATTCTAAATTGTTCTCACTTCTTCCTTCCAGGGGTAATGTTGTGCACAAATACAACACCCGCAATGCCGATAGGATTCGCAATGTCAATTGTAATACTGTGCGTCATAGTAACAGTCCTCTACCTTATTTGATTAACTTAATTGACGAATTTAACTTGTGAGTTGCGCCCTTCGTTCCCTTTTTTAATTGGTATCACTTGTTTTAATGTTATCATGAAATGCAATTCAGCTTGGGACGCATGCGTCTCTATATATGCTGCTATATTTTATGGATATTTTGTAAGTTTGTTGTTTCATTTTTTTGAATAAAGATATACCAGTCAATATAATATCTTCTAGATAGAAATATGGAAAAATATCGTAATAGTGAGAACTATATTAAATCTACGTTTCGCGGTACATCATCTGAAATAGATGAGGTAGGTATCCAAGGCGGATATTTGTTCTGAAGTGTTTCCATTGTGCTCACCTATGTCAGAATTAAGCATAATTTGTTATATAGATTCATTGCTTTTATCAGCCACTGAGTTTATCAATTATCGATATTCGTTTTCAATTGTACTAAGGCCTTGTTTGTGAAATCTCAAAATGTAGAAAATTCTTGCACATTTTTTTTTTTCAGATTCGAAGAACATTACGTTCCTTGTGTCATCTGGGTATGGTCGTTCATACACTGAGTCAGGGGCGTATTCTGTTAGCTTTAAAGGAGAGCTTTATTTGTTTCAACTACACGCTGGTAAGATCATGATATATAAAGACTTGACTTTGAAAGTTTCACTAATTTAAAGCTCAATACTACTACAAAGCAGTATAAATAAATTAAAGCAAAATCACAAAGTAGCTATAGTAAAAACAGTAAAGCAAATGAAGCTAAAAACACAAACAGATTAACATTATTAAGGAAATAGGTAAACAAAAATTAATAAAGTTGGAGATGGTATTATTGGTTTGTCATAAGTAAGTTGTGACGTCAATTTGATTGTGTTAACGTCATTTTACAAGTAATGTGTCAAACATACCGGCATGATATAACCAAGTACAAGAATCATGTGAAGATCTTTCAATCAATCAATAGAGTGTATATGTGTTATCTATATTAATTAGTCATTGTTAGTTTACGACCTCGGTGAAATAATAGGCATAGGTCCCACAGTATATTTTAGTGTCTTCTTTGTACTGTAGGCAACCTAAAAAGTTTTGATTAGCATACCTTATTAACAAGAAGATAATAAATAATGAATTACATACAAATACATTACATATAAATTACAACAATGTTTCTATTACAGATATTAAAGGAGTAACACCAAACTACGGCAGCTACAGAGGAGGTACCCATATCACCATTGTTGGTAAATACTTTGGAACCAAGATAGAAAACGTTGCGGTTGATGTTGGTGGAGTCAAATGTGAGTTAGTCAGCGTTAAAGATAATGCTATTGAATGCGTCACTGGAGAACAGCCTAGCAATCAAACAACCGTTCCTGGCAACCGTGGAATTTATCGAGAAGTATGGAAAAACAAAGTTAACAGGTAAAAGATAATTTATTCGTGTACATTATCACTAGTGTCGCCTGTAATATTCTTTGTACATCAACTTCCTTTTTAACTATATAATACAAGATGAAAACTAAAATCGCAATCATGATAATGCATAAATTTACCAATTTCTCGTTTGTTTTCAGTGACTTCTCAGATGCTAGAAGCTGGAACACCTTAGACAGTGATTACTACATTGAGGTGCGTGACGAGTTCCAATCTCCAGACAATCCCACTTTTGGGGAGACCGATTACTACTCGTCCAGATATAGGGGCTTTTTTGTGGCACCATACGACGGAATTTTTAAATTCATGATTTACAGTGATGACGAATCACAATTGTACTTTAGTATGACAGAGAATCCAGAAGATAAAGTAAGTAACATAAACATCATGTAAATGTGAAATGTTTTATAAAAATGCATTGCCGTATTACAATGAGCAAATTAATGGCCAAGCAGTTAATGCAGGGATACCATAACTTTATAGCTGCAGCTGTTTCGGTGGTATGAGGTCGCTGCCGTCTTCTGGTTAAACACTGTACACCTTAGGTCCAATTGCATTGCTTGACTTAGTCTGAACGGGAATACCTAGTATATTCTTAGCTGTGTAGCAGTTTTACCATAATGTACTAATTCACACTGTCACTGTAGTGAATAGAAATAATACTTTCTGTTTTTTCAGATGAAAATTGCATTTAATTCACGGGCAACAAAAAGTTTCTACACAAGACCCAAAGAACAAATATCTAACCCACTGAAACTGACTGGTGGAACCCATTACTATATCGAAGCCTATCACCATCAACATCGCGGAAGTCACTACGTTAATGTTGGATTGATGTTGTACGATCTGCCGATTAGTAATGCTGATTATAGTGGAGCAGTTAATGAAAAACAAACAATATCAATTACATCATCAAACAAGAACCAACTGCAGGTGAATGATTCATACCACAATAAGACAGAAGAACCCAATTAAAGGCGACCCAACAAAGTGTATCCTTATTATGTATTGCTTCTCATTCCTTTCTCTTAAAACTGTCCTCTGCAAATTGATTGTCTGGTGTTCTACTGTAGTTTATTCACTTTCTTTTACTTTCACTTTTATTATGCCTCTCATCACAAGAAGATCAGTATTTTCTTTTGCATTTGCGCACCTGACTCGCCCAAGTGACATGCTTAGAAATGGGTGTCACGAAAGCTCAGACCACGAAAGCTCAGACCCCCTAAGACCTAAGATCACGAAAGCTAAGACCCAACACCTAAGATTACAAATATTTATCTTTCGCACCTGCCTTGTATTTTAACTCCCAACATTTATTCTGAATACCACACCTTAGAATTGGCACTTTCATGAAAAAGAATCACATAAAAAGTAACAAATACATTTTTAAATTGATGATTTTACAGACGTTTTTCTCGCACACAAAATGACTAGCCTACAGTACAGTAGGCCTACCCCATGGGCCATGTTCAATGTTTTTGTTTCTATGGAACGTCAAAAGAGCAAAAATTATATAGAGGGCTGAAAACTCTGTGGAGTCCATCTACAGTGTGGATGGAACAATGTAAAATTAAAATTGTAATGATAATAGTATAATCATGCAAGTACGAAGAAATAAATACTGGCAAATAAATTTTAATTTAAAAATCATGATAAGTTTTTTTGTTTCGTTTTCTTTCTGTTTTTATACTTGTACTATTATTGTTGCTCTTTTGGCGCTCCATAGAAACAAAAACATTGAGCATGGGGAGCTCGAGGAGTTACATTGTCATTACAGTATACAAAGAAACACATCTGTAAAATCATCAATTTAAAGGATTTATTTATTTGTTATTATGTGTTTCTCCTTCTGAAAGTACTTATAAGTCCTAATTTTAAAGTGTGGTGTTCAGGATAAAGTTAGTCAACAAATTTGGAGTCAAAATACAAGAAAGGCAGGTGCGTAAGAAAAACATCCTCTGAAGCAACACAATGGAGTAAATATATACCAACAAACAACCCGTCAAGTTTGTTTGTTGTAAAGAAAAAATATACATTTACTCAACAGGCGAAAATAATGTGAGTTTATCTATGTTTTGCGGTAGTATTAAATTATATTTATGGTAATAAATGAAACCTACTGTGTTTAAAATTATGTATGGATAAACAAGTATTGTTTTTAAGCTGTAGTATATCTTAGTATTTGTAATCTTAGGTGTTGGGTCTTAGCTTTCGTGATCTTAGGTCTTAGGGGGTCTGAGCTTTCGTGGTCTGAGCTTTCGTGACACCCGCTTAGGAATAGTAGCCTTTGCGTTTATATCGCCAATGTTTGATCATTGTTTACACCCATCTCTTTTCTAGATTAAACAGACAACCTAATTTAATTTCAGTGTCCGTTTGCGAAAGATATCTACTGGAACGGCTAGAACATACCTATTCATATAACCAGAAATTTGTTCTGTACAATTACGACTAAATAATATTAACATAATACTAGTCTAGGTTCTAGCGTGTGTTTTTAATACCTGAGCTCGAAAACACTGTAGTTTTGAGACGAAAATCAAAACGCCGACTGCTGGACTAATACAAAGAAGACAATAACTACAGGACTATCAAAAAATATTTAGATGTGGATTAAATAATATATATATAAACATTCTCGGCGTGGTACGGCGGAACAGCACTAGTCCTCAGTTGTACACACGCGCAACAGAGATCAAATTGATACGCCCTCATCTTACAGTATTTTTATTCACGAGGCGGGATCTCCGAAGAGATACTTTTATATATATAAACACAGTAGGCAAAGAACATTAATTCTAAACCGCCCGGTGATATACTGAAATTTAATTAATTAATTTGATTAATATATATATATAATAATGCTGTGAGTATCAGTGGCAGAATCTCAATGGAGATACAAAAAAAAAATCTAAATCAAAAACGATAAATTAAAACAGAAAAGTTAGCAGAGCTTTCGAGCAACACCAGCCCTTCATCAGTGCAAGTTTTAAAGACATATGTAAAGACACAGAATAATAACATAAATACAAATACGGTCTAAACAAAGTAGGTGGTTTATGTCACTTGTTACACGTTACTCAAACAATTTGACTTTTCTGAGAAAACTTCTTCAGTTAATTCGTTTTAGTTATTTTAGTTGAATTAAAATGTTTTTAATTCTAAAGGTTTTAAGTATTAACAGAGAAGAAGATGAAGTTTAGGAGATACTGTTGATTGCAAATTGTTCAAACGAGTATGTACGAGTATGTGAAGATCTTGATGGAACGTTTAACAATGCATCTATGGATGAAATCACAGATAATACACTGTTGATTCCAAATTGTTCAAACGAGTATGTACGAGTATGCGAATATCTTGAAGGAACGTTCAACATTACATTTATGGATGAAACCACAGGTAATACGCTTTGTTTAGGCAAAATGTCCACATAGGCTTACATGACTTCCTGCAATTCAATATATAAATTCTTTTATGTTTCTGCCTCTTATCTGATGAATATTTACTCTAAAAACAGGGCCATAGCCACCAGTACAGTTTTTTATAAACATGACACACTCTCATTGCTTAATTATTAATCTTTACGAGATTGCCCAACAATAATATAATTCAAATTGACCAAAATAATGTTACTAGCAAAATTATTTGATTCATCCCACTGCCCCAGCTAACAGTTGATTGAACCGCTCTCACTTTCTTGTGACTACAATCTGAATTAGGTTCATTATCAGCTAATGCCACTGCCAATGAAGTACAAGATGCTATTAATAACCTGCAGAGCGTTGCATATCCTGTGTCTGTCAACAAAACAATACAGTGGACTGGAAATGTGTTTGTGATTCATTTTCCACCAAGTTCAGGTAAGAATGTATGTATTTAAAAAAAAGACAATTATTAACATGTTTTCTGAATACAAACTTTGTTTTTACACCCAGACCATCGATTTTATTTTAACTTGATTTAAACAGGGAAGAATACAATTACTGTTCACTGAAAGTTCTTTATTCATAACTTTAATAGCAAGTGGGAAATTGCCAAACGACAAAGAAAGATCCACCCCGATAATATTACATGTATGATTTCATGATTTTACTAGACTACAAAGCTATCAAGCTGTGTTTAAATTTTATTTTTTTTTCTAATATTCAACTATATTATATTCGCATTTATCGTATTGTACTAGCAGTAATCTTTGCTACGCATGGTCTTTTTCTGCTTTAATATAACAAAAGCGCACTCTGATAAAAATACTTTGACAAATTTTTAAAATAAAAACAAATTGTATCAAGAATAAAATTATTTACGGCCATTGATTTTTTTATACACTATCCCTTCATTTTGAAATATATGTAAGCTATAAAAGCAATCTGGATATGGAACTTTAGACTTTACTTTTGAGTGTGAATTAGATGATAACGAAGTATAAAATGCCAAACTGTATTATTTTGGGTATTTTTCGATCGTGGTGTATTAATTATTTTATACATAGGTCCTATACTATAGATAAAATAAAAAAGTGGACAAAACGAAGTTGTTTTCATGTTCAACAATCAAACCATTTGGAATCGTTTTGTTTGTGTATGTTGATTTTTGCCAACTGTGCACGTACCGCCGTTCAGTGGTTTTGGAGGAGACACGTAAAATTTCGTGAAAAATTTAGTAGCATTAAGCATATAATTATATAGATAGATTATATTTAATCCAATCATTGTGCGCATGCTTATATGCTTCTGTGCATGAACAGAATGAAGGAACCATTATCCACGTTACTACGAAACATGTTATGTGTATTGAATTATTTTGTGTACAGGAAATGTTGAACAAGTTGTTGGTTCTTCAGATGACTTTCAAGTCAACAGCTCCACTGCAGTTGAAGGAGGCATGGATACCATTGACAGTTTCTCTGTAATACTTGACAGTGTTGAAAGTACAGCACTATCAAGTTCATCTACTGCTGAGGATTTCGAAGAAGCTCTAATAGAGATGTTCTCTATCAAATGTAAACGTTCAGGGTTGACTGGAATGTATATCAACGATTACGAGGGTACTGCAAATGAGTACGAATCTGGCATACGAGTGTTAGACATGGAACCGTACTGTGGACGGGCTTCTCTGAAGAATCCCAGTGCTGTTTACAAATCAGGAAAAACTAAGTCATCTAATGGAGAGACTGTTGATGTAATCGATGCTAAAATTAATGGAAAGGTTAATTTTTGTTTTAAATTAATATCCACAAAACATTAAAATATCATGCCATGCCACCATGTTGGCATACATACATTTTAATAGCCTTAAGTGACCTGTGGCAGTGGCCTCCGTTCTGAAACGTTGGTTTCTTAAAGACTCTGACAGGTCTGAGACGTTTATTCTGAAACAAACAGGTCTGAAATCTGTCTAATTAAAGACACTAGGACGGGAAGTAACAGGACGGTGCTCATGACTAATGTATGCATGAGCTTCAACAAAGTGGGCCGAGCTTAGCGTGAAATTCTGTCTTTTTGAGGACGATAAAGTTTGCATTTTCCCGTTTACGGAGAACGAATAGAAATAATGTACATATAACCTTAAATAATATACAGTTCAAATTAAACTTGAAAGTGGAATTTTTGAAACTTTAAATAACATTTAACATAACTTCTAATTTAATTGTTTAACGAAATAAAACGTTTATTTGGTTAAAATGGCTGTGTTAAAAGCAATACATTTTTTGCGGCGCGACGAAGCATAGACCCATGCTGTACCTGTCCACCAGGGTCAAACGTAAATAGGTTTTAAGAAATTCTTGTTATTTAAATTACAGGTATGTTTAGATTATAGAGGAGCACTGTCACAAGATGTAATGTTCACAATTCACTGGAAACATTATGAGGATGGAGATCAACGAAGCGATACAATTTACACAATATCTGAATTGTATGAAACTAACAGGTGATAATATTATTTTGCAGGTTTTTATTTTTAACAAGGCCATATACTGTACATGACTGCAGTCGCGTGCGCAAATTTGAGTTAGTGTTTACCGACCGACCAACCGGCCCACCGACCGACATAGTGAGCTATTATAGAGTCTATTATAAAAACGCCCAATCGGCGACAGAAGCTGGTATTTTTTGTGTTGTCTGTTAATGTTTGTATTTTGTGACATTCATCAAATACACATAAATAACATATAAACGCATAAATGTTAACATTTTGTGTTGGTATAAAAAATGGTTTAAGATATCTATGATTTTCATAAAACTTTTTTACTGTTTTATGCTTAAATTGAAAGTGTTTCAGTGGGTGGTTTTTAATGAAAAATTTGCATAATAATAGAAACAGTGGTGCGAAGAAGTTCCATTGAAATACAAAAATTAGAATACTCTATTGCTAAGGCGTAAACTTAAACGCCCTGTTTATTTTTTTTTTGTATTTGTCATTATCTATTACTTAATTTAGCAGGCTTTTTTTCTCAAAACACTGATTGCAACAGCCAAAGCTTTAGCCTGTGATATCTCTGGAAGTAGACATGGTATCAAGATATTATTTTCAGCTTTTTAAATCTTGGATAGCAGTATTTTGTGCCACAAATGAATATTAGATAAAGTTATTATGCACTATTACAGTATAAACAACATTATAATTTGTAGTTACAGATGTTTATAAAAATATATTGCGATTACTTTGTTGTCGGTTTGGTATTATTTAAATCTGACTTTTATGCTAACTCTACCAGACTGCTCTTTATATAGTATTGTTAAATCGCATTTTCTTTCTTCCAGGTGGCGTTATACTTGCTTCGACATATACAACTATATACTGCAAGATGATGACCTTATTTATGACAGTAGTCCCAGATCTCCATTTGATGTTGAGGTCATTACACTCTACCAAGATGGCGGTGACTTCTACATTGATAATTTGAATATTGGGTCGAGCACAATAACATGTAAGGCAATAATTTATAGAGATGGGAATAGAACAGAGTGTAGGCGAATATAACCTTTCTTCCACCTTTTTGAAAGGGGATGTTCCGTCTAGAAAATTAAATGACACTGCTGATGTTTATGTCTTTTAAATAATTTTGAATAATTGTTTTCAGATATACCCACTCGTTCAGCTGCTCGACCAAACAATATGTTTGTTACCGACATATCTGTTGTCAAATACTATAACAACTTTAACATCACCCTAACGGCAAACTGTGCTTATGGGTTCCCTCTTCTCCAAGTTAAAGCTGCAACCATCACAAATGGATCAGTTGAAGGCGAGAGTGATTATGTCGTATATAGCAACAGTTATTGGCGGAAAGGGACGACAATTTCTATACATAGGTTGATAGCAGCCTCAAAACCAATATCTGGTAGTTTTATGATGGAATGGAATGGTAAAAACTTTGGTAGGATGTTAATCAATTTGGTCTTTGACTCTCACCCTAACATCATCTTAGAGGTGGAGATACTGTATGTCACTCTTAAAAGATATGGAGTACAACCATAAAAATCTCTGTCAACTCTCCTTTACAGCAATATGGGTATCGCCTTGATATTGATGTATGGAACATCTTTTCTAATTATCCACCACACATCCATATACGTTTCCTTATATTTCAAGTTACAGTAATATAGTACTTTTATAATCAATAACCGTCAGAAAGATTGGTTGTCCTGTTTTATCCTGCATTCTTTTCATCTACAAGTTCAGTTAAAATACTCAATTAAGAACCTTACTAATCTTTTTGCATCTCCCTTATTTGAGTTTTAGGCTTTTCAATACACCTACCTATTATAACACTGTTCATTTATTTAATTTTTTCAATACTATAGCTGTACATGCAACATATTCAGCCAAACAAATGAAAGACCTGCTTGAAGGGTATTTTGCCACTGGAGTGGTGGCTGTAGAAAAGACATCAACATGCTCATCTGCTATATGGACCATTGAATGGACTGACATTGGGGGTAATCATGAACCTATAGAGGTATTTATGCATTACTTATTATTGTATTTGTATTTAAAACAAACCATGAGAATATTTCCCTTGTTTGTATATAGAACAATTTGTTCTTAGTCACTGTGTATGAACTGTCATGTTTAGGTCATTTTCTTTTTACTCACCTTTTATAGTAAGCTGTATTTGGTCACAAATTAAAGACTAAAACAAATTTTAAAAAATCATTTAATTTTTGCAGGTTAATGGTACAAGTTTAGTAGGCGATGATGTATCTATTACAGTTACCACAGACGCTGATGGCGCACTCCTTCTTGCACCTATTCCGGGTGACTACCTACGAACCCCACATTCATCACCCCAAGTAAGTAGTTCAGTTGAAATACCAAATTGTAGAGACCGGTCTCCCCGCTAGCATCTTTGTTGTCTTTGACAAGACTGGCAGAAACCATTAATAATAAATTAATTTGCATATTGTTTGTATTTATATTTCAGGTTGAAGTCTATATTAATGAAGTTATCTCCAGTTGTGCAACGGATAATTGTACCTTTGATTATAATGAGGATTACACTGCTGAAATAACAAACATAGATATACATTCAGGTATAATGATACTATATGGTGGGTTTTGTCTAGACCGTGAGCGTTCCGAGTAACAGAACACAACTGATTGGAACTCAAAGTAAAGCGCAGTTGCACAAAATATATCGACATTGTTGACTTGTGTTGAGTTAAACTTTTTCGGAACTGAAATTAATTAACTAAAACTAACTGAAAACTTTGTGTGGTATGTGTAACCACGATTTGCTGCAATAGTTCCATTTCGAAAGTCAACATAATAATTCTAGAACAACAAGTTCTTTCAGTAAAAAATTGACATGAAAGCCTACTTTAATACCTGTATTTTAATTAATATAATTTTCCCAGACTGAAGGTAACTGAGATCTAGTTAAAATTTTAAATGCTAGTATGGCCTAGACATTTTATATAAACGATAATAAAAGTCTTGATTGGTCCAAAGAAAGAACGGAATATTTTAGTAATATCAAACTATTTTTAGGGAAACTAGACTAGAATAAGTTCGGTCTTAGTAGTATAGTTTTACTAGTTTAATTCTCAAGGTTTTACAAAGTTGTATGTTTGTGGAAGAGAATACGGATGCACAGCAGAAATGTGGTGATGATATCACAGCAGGCACCCACACAAATAAAGTAAAACAATAAGTAATAAGATTGATTATTATAGGCAGTATTGATTGAGACATGCAATACACCACAGAACAGTCATAACTTTACCATGCCTAAATTTTAACCAAGTTTCAAGAATGAGTCTAGGTTAAAATAAAATATATATCATAGTTTTTGTTATTTCTTCTGAAGGTTCCGAAGCTGAACAGACGTCAATCACCATCAATGGTACTGGTTTCAGTGTCGATTGCTTTGAGAATATTGTTACCATTGGTGATATAGCATGTGAAGTGCAATCCTGTATTGAGACTCAGATAGTCTGCGATGTCCAAAACGGAAAGGCGGGAATTTATGAAGTCAGAGTTGTTGTTGTACCTTATGGATATTCTGAAGGCAGCAGTAGTGAGTATTGATATTTTAAAAATGTTATAAATTTTAAGCTAAATTTGACAAAATTTACTTTATATAGTCAAGAATATTATTACATTATACCAAATAAATGTTCCTTTAACATAGAGGACATCAAGACAAAAAAAAAACAGTTAACTTGTGTACTAAAAAATAGACTTTTAATTTATACTATTGTTTTATTTTGTTATGTAAACTCTCAATGTTTTCAATACCTATTTTAGTTTACATCATTGTGTACTGTTAACAGTCTATTTCCTTTTATTTCTCAGCTGACGTAACTTTTAACTACACTATCAATATTAACAGAATTGAGCCAGTGTCAGGCAGCGAATCAGGTAGAGAAATTGTTAACAAGTCAGTATTTTTAATTTTAAGTTACATCTCTTGAGAATCAACCGAGAGAGAAAAAAAACATTAAATAAGACACACGTAAAAAAAAAAATCGAGAATATACTAAAATAAGTGTATGTATGTATAATTAATTTTATTGTGTGTAGCTGCAGAATTTATAATAATTATCATTATTATATATTTTAAATCATTTATTTTCCATACTTCCTGATACATTTATTTGTATTGTTATAATATAATAAGACAAACTTGTCAATTGTAATAAGATAGACCATACCTATAGAGTTGCAACGGTGTGGTGTAGGTTTTTAAAGATATTACCGGTTGAGCTCTCGCCAAGCCAAGAAATATGGGGCCAGATTGTTTTTAAATACCATCATATTTATTATTACTATATTATTAATTACTATCCATTGTCATTTTGTACGGTTTTTAGCCAGTATATTAACATGGCAGTCTCAACTTGGTAAGTTTCTTTATTTAATAATTTTACAGGAGGAACTGAAGTAACTATTTATGGTCAAGGTTTTAGTAATATTCCAGAAGAGAACAACATTGCCTTTGGTAGTACACGATGTGTCGCCACTCAATCAAGTTTTAATATTATTCATTGTACATTAGAAGTCCAGGTTAGCAAAGATATCAATTATTTTCAATTTGGTGTTTTATTTTTCATATTGACCATTAAAGTAACTCAATAAATATTTGGAATAAAAAAACATTTCCGCAACTCCATCCGAAATTTTTAAATTTAAAATTGACAGGAAAAACACAATAATAATTCAATAAAAACGAAAGAAACTTTTTAAAAATAGGTCTTTTTCTTTTAATAATAATTTATGCCAGTGCACAATTAAACAATACAATCATTTTGTGAATATTGTAGACATTTTTTTTTTAAACATCTATTGCAGATTTCATTGGGCCTATATGAGCATTGGTTTGAAATAATTAAGTTCAGATACCTTTCTCACGAACCACTGAAAGATAATAGTTGAGTCGTTAATTATGAATGTTATGATTTTTTCTGTTGTTTTTAAGAATGAGTCTAGACAAAAAAGATCGTTAAATTCGCTGAATGTATCTATTGAAGTCGATAAACTATCATCTAGTATTGACAATGCGTTTACTCAAAATCCAGCTTTAACGCCAACAGTATCTAGTATTTCACCAACTTCAAGTAGTGTTCTAGGTTTGTACTTTCTACTGTAATTAGTTACTATCATTATGGTTTGCTGAGAACTGCTGTATTTTACGTTCGTTGCCACCTAACGGCACTTTGTATTAGGTATAGGTATATTGAATTTGACACTCCTCTCCTCTCCTATACGTGGTCACTAAGCCTCGAGCAAGATAATTTTGTTCTCAAACCACTCTTTGGAAATATTAAATTTTCCCACTATCCTTTATTATTAATGTTGTATACAGAACTACACTTAAGTATTGATGCAGGAGAACTATTAGATGTGTTTTCAAACCTCTGATTTGTTATTGTATGTTTTAATAGGAGGAGGCACCATTGTTATACTCAGCACAATCTTCGGAACCAAAAAGCCAATGGTTTATATCAACGAATTGGAATGTACTGTGATATCGTTTAGTGACACCGAAATCCAATGTACTGTTCCTGGAAACGAACCTGGAATCTATGACGTGATGGTATCGGTCCCAGGGAAAGGTTATGCACACGTTGGGTATGTTTCAAACTAGAGATTGTTATGATGTTTTTATAATATATCAATTTAAATGTAGGCCTAAACATAGTGAACTAAAAGATTACCTCACAGGATTAAAACATTTGTAAAACTAGAGGGTACTCCGAGAGTACAAACCTCCGCCTACTGTAAAATTCCTCTACATAAAATGCCCCCTGAATATTTTTTTTAAACATTTTTTTTTATTAGTTCTAAGTGTAAATATGTTAACTGCACACTACAAAGTTGTGGATGACAGTGTGGTGTAATGGTTATGTATCCAGCCTCTCACAGTTGAGGTCGCTGGTTCAAGCCCCACTGAGGGGTTTTTTTTTTTAATTATTTTTTTATTTTTTATTTTTTTTTTTTTGGTGGACCTTGATCTTTGACCCTGACCCTTCAAAATGTAACCACAATTATATGATGTGTCATTGATCATTGTGGCTAAGTTTGGTGAGAATCGGATCAAAACTGTGGTCTCTAGACAGTAAAATAGTTTTTTGTTAGTTGTGACCTTGACCTATGACCTTTCCCCCTCAAATTCGAACTCGTCCGAGCTTTTTGGGCATAGATCATTGTGTCCAAATTTGGTTAGAATCGGATAAAAACTGTGGCCTCCAGGCTGTTCACAGACACACACACAAACACACACAAACATACAGGGGTGAAAACATAACCTCCTTGGCGGAGGTAATAAATAGATAAAAAGTGACTAACCTAAATGAATATTATTACTATTTTTATTATTATTATTGTTTTTTTGTTGTCGTCGTCGTTGTTGTGGCTGCTGCTATTGCTACTGTTGCAGCTGTTGCTGCTGTTGTTGTTGTTTCTGTTGTTGCTGTTGCTGCTGTTGTTGTTGTTTCTATTGTTGCTGCTGTGGCTGCTGCTGTTGCTACTGTTGCAGCTGTTGCTGTTGTTGTTGTTTCTGTTGTTGCTGTTGTGGCTGCTGCTATTGCTACTGTTGCAGCTGTTGTTGCTGTTGCTGTTGTTGTTGTTTCTGTTGTTGTTGTTGTTGCTGTTGTTGTTGTTTCTGTTGTTGCTGTTGCTGTTGTTGTTGTTTCTGTTGTTGCTGCTGTTGTTGTTGTTGTTTCTATTGTTGCTGTTGCTGCTGTTGTTGTTTCTATTGTTGCTGTTGCTGTTGTTGTTGTTTCTGTTGTTGCTGTTGTTATTGCTGTTGTTGCTGTTGTTGTTGTTTCTGTTGTTGCTGTTGTTATTGCTGTTGTTGCTGTTGCTGTTGTTTCTATTGTTGTTGTTGTTGCTGTTGTTGTTGCTGTTGTTATTGCTGTTGTTGCTGTTGTTGTTGTTTCTATTGTTGCTGTTGCTGCTGTTGTTGTTGTTGCTGTTGTTATTGCTGTTGTTGCTGTTGTTGTTGTTTCTATTGTTGCTGTTGCTGTTGTTGTTGTTGTTGCTGTTGTTATTGCTGTTGTTGCTGTTGTTGTTGTTATTGCTGTTGTTATTGCTGTTGTTGCTGTTGTTGTTGTTGTTGCTGTTGTTATTGCTGTTGTTGCTGTTGTTGTTGTTGTTGCTGTTGTTATTGCTGTTGTTGCTGTTGTTGTTGTTTCTATTGTTGTTGTTGTTGCTGTTGTTATTGCTGCTGTTGTTGTTGTTTCTATTGTTGCTGTTGCTGTTGTTGTTGTTGTTGCTGTTGTTATTGCTGTTGTTGTTGTTGCTGTTGTTATTGCTGTTGTTGCTGTTGTTGTTGTTTCTATTGTTGCTGTTGCTGCTGTTGTTGTTGTTGCTGTTGTTATTGCTGTTGTTGCTGTTGTTGTTGTTTCTATTGTTGTTGTTGTTGCTGTTGTTGTTGCTGCTGTTGTTGTTGTTTCTATTGTTGCTGTTGCTGCTGTTGTTGTTGTTGCTGTTGTTATTGCTGTTGTTGCTGTTGTTGTTGTTTCTATTGTTGTTGTTGTTGCTGTTGTTGTTGCTGTTGTTATTGCTGTTGTTGCTGTTGTTGTTGTTTCTATTGTTGCTGTTGCTGCTGTTGTTGTTGTTGCTGTTGTTATTTCTGTTGTTGCTGTTGTTGTTGTTTCTATTGTTGCTGTTGCTGCTGTTGTTGTTGTTGCTGTTGTTATTGCTGTTGTTGCTGTTGTTGTTGTTTCTATTGTTGCTGTTGCTGCTGTTGTTGTTGTTGCTGTTGTTATTGCTGTTGTTGCTGTTGTTGCTGTTGCTGCTGTTGTTGTTGTTTCTATTGTTGCTGTTGTTGCTGCTGTTGTTGCTGTTGTTGCTGTTGTTGCTGTTGCTGCTGTTGTTGTTGTTTCTATTGTTGCTGTTGTTATTGCTGTTGTTGCTGTTGTTGTTGTTTCTGTTGTTATTGCTGTTGTTTCTATTGTTGCTGTTGCTGCTGTTGTTGTTGTTTCTGTTGTTATTGCTGTTGTTGCTGTTGTTGTTGTTTCTGTTGTTATTTCTGTTGTTGCTGTTGTTGTTGTTTCTATTGTTGCTGTTGTTGCTGTTGTTGTTGTTGCTGTTGTTATTGTTGTTGTTGTTGCTGTTGTTGTTTCTGTTGTTGCTGTTGTTGCTGTTGTTGTTGTTTCTATTGTTGCTGTTGTTGCTGCTGTTGTTGCTGCTGTTGTTATTGTTATTATTGTTGTTATTGTTGTTTTTATTGTTACTATTATTATACTTTTATTATTTTCAGATCCCAAGCACAGTTTTCATATGATCTTGAAATAAATGGCATCTATCCTGATCATGGTTCTCTACAAGGTGGTACAACGGTATCCATTATCGGTTCTGGTTTCGGTACTAATACCTCTTTGGTTGATGTATTATTTGGTCGTGTGACCTGTGACATCACACATTTGAATGATGACCTTATTAAATGTACATCCAGGAGCTCAGGAGTTGTACATACTGTAACCAATCAAGGAAAGCATGAATGTATGTTGATACAAGAAGTGTCTTTGTAACATAGTCCCACTGACCTAATCAAAGAGAAACAAACTATCATTAAAGTGTAGTATAGATCAGGCTTTGTTAATTTAGATCTTGGACGTAAGTTTCAGACATGGTAGGCCCACACAAGACACAATACAATATCTACACCTTGAACGCCCACAATATATTTTCCCACAATAGGAATTCATTTCTTGGAGGAGATTCAGTAATTGAACCTGGAAAAGTTAAACCTGATTTATTATAGGCGCTCGAAAATAAATAAAACGGTATTGTAATCCAAAATAAAAAGATATCCAATAGACAATGATAACTCCCAAATTATTTCCTTTGAACATAAAATGTATTCTGAAAATAAGATTGTCCAATAAACTAGGCTGGTATTTATCAATGTTGTTAAAGTCAAGCAGTGCTTACTGAAGTAAAAAACAGAAGTTAAAATCAAACCAGTGCTTGTCATTTGGAGAATGCTCTTGTCATCTTAGCTTAGGTCATTTCTAATATAAATTGTCTTCTAAGACTCCATGACTTTAAACACCATGACTTAAAAGTGTTTATCTATGTCTATCTTTTTTTCTGTTACAGACTATGGAGTTGGTTATAAGTGGGATCCACAGGTGTTAAAAATAATGGCAGGTGATACAGTGATGTGGCAATGGTCAACACCTGCTCTTGTTGACTCTGTAGGTTATACGGTTCAACAAACTGCAGATTCAGATTCTGTAGTATATGATGGTGAAGGGTTCTATGCAGGGTCAAGATCCAAGAGTGGTAAGGAGGTTGTGATTCATTAAGCTACATCCTATTCAAATAAATTAACAAAACAGAAAATTTAGAATATGGTTCTTATTTTTGCTATATCTATAAACATTATAAAGAAAGTGTAAACCTCACAGCAATAATGTTTCTTTTATTCAATGTTAAATCCTCAATACAGCACAACACTATTATACCACTTTTGTAATAATTAACTGGAACACTGTTTTTTTTAAAATAAACAGGTACTTATTCTCACACATTCTACAATGAAGGAGATTATTATTACTCAAGTGATCCTGTAAATTATGATGTCCCAGAGGAAGACAAATTCTATTTAACCGGAATCATCCAAGTAGCTCCATTTGGATCTGTGGCTTATCCAGTATCTGTAAAATTAAATGGAATTGCCGCCAAACATGATGTCAGTGCTCAGAGTAATACTCCAACTGATAGCAGTTCTTTTCCAGGAGATGATGACAGCATATCTGGTTGTTATTCAGCAATGCCAGACATAAGCTACACCTCATTGTTCTCTTTTGCATTCTGGGATTGCAGTACAGCTACTATTGACGTCATTGAACCAGTGATTGGCTCCGCTGAGCAGACTATAACCATCAGAGGATCTGGTTTCAGTAATGTGTCTTGTGAGAATGTGGTCATGATTGGGAATGATCACGTATGTAGTGTCACTTTCAGTAATAAAACTCTTATTGAATGCACTATTGCAACCAATAACACACTACTAGTTGGTTATTATCACGAGATATCAGTTAATGTGAAAAATCAAGGTTACGCTATAAATGTTATTGATACGCTAGCAGCAAGAAGTTATATCTTAGTGCCTAGTATAACCTCTGTTGATCCATCTGAAGGTTCTCTGGCTGGTGGTACAGTTCTTACAATTGAGGGAAATGGGTTCGCTGCCTCATCTGTTGATGAATTGATTGTATCTCTTGGACCAGAGTCCTGTCTCATTCAATCATTTAACTACACTCACATAATTTGTGCCACCACTTCTCATGATGTATCTGGTCATGTATTTGATGTTGCTATCGAATTAAACCAACAGTCATCCATCAACATCGGTGGTCAGCCTTTCAGTTTCATCTACCAGCAACATCTGACAATGCAAGTTCAAGACCTTTTTCAAGATACTATTAGTGGTGCCTTAACCACCATCTATGTAAATGGATCTGACTTTGGTGATGTCATCAGTGACATCACAGTAACGTTCGGAAATGTTGATTGTGCTGTGGTTGCTGTAAATAGTGAAGAGATTGAGTGTGAGGTTGGCTATGTTCCAGTAGGTGAACTGGCAATCATGGTACATCGAAAGAGATATGGAAATGCAAACTTAGTCAATTTTGATGCTGTATGGGGAGATGCTGTTATCAATACTATTATTCCACAACAGGGAAGTACTAAAGGTGGAACTATGGTGACAATCGAAGGAAGCGGATTCCATACTGATGACACATCTGTAGTAATAGATGGTGATGTTTGTTAAATTATATTTGTTAACATTTCAATGGTCACATGTATCACAAACTCTCACTCAGCTGCCACTACAAACATTCTTGTTACATCAAATGGAGAAGAGTTCCCTACTAAGGCTTTTCAGTTCAAATCTTCGGCAACTCCAACGATAACATCAGTTTCTCCATCATCTGGAAATTATGGCGACAGTATCACAATACGTGGAGTCAATTTTGGATCATCGGCAGCAGACGTTAAAGTAAACATTGATGGCAAAGAGTGTACTGTGGTAGGCAGCGTGACAGCGACAAAGATTGTCTGTCAGGTTCCTTCACACAGCGCTGGTGTGTATACCGTAGAAGCTGATGTATTCAACCTGGGGAAAGCTTCATCAGTTGAAACATTTGAGTACATTCTCTCAGTTGCGTCTAGTTTTCCCATTGATGGTAAGCACATTTTGGAAGTTTAATACAAAACCTTCTTAAATATTGCTGAAAAAGTTCTTCTACATGAAGTTAATTATGTTATGATGCCCAAAAGTTCGAGATATCATATCTAGAAAACATCACCTGATGTTGATTTAATCTAGGAAGCATAGCCACTCAATTACTTAAGTAAGCTCTTTTTATGTTGAAGAAAAAGAAACTCAAAAGAAATTTGCATTGTCACTTCTCTTAAAGATAAATGGATTTTGATATTTTTTTTTATCGTATTACAGGAAGTTTTGCTGGCACAAAAACACTAAACCTAACTGGTTTTAGTTTTGATGAAGATAGAACGAAGGTAACAGTATGTGGTAACCCATGTGATGTCACAACGGGGACATATACTTTTGTCCAGTGCCTAATACCGGTCAATGATGGAATTGGTAAATTGTTTGATATTGGTAAAATGTTATATTCATAATGCATAAGTACTACCTCCTTCCTCCAGCATCCCCACATATATCCATCAAAATGTTTGAAAAGGAAGAGTTGTAGCTCTTGTTTTTTACCTATTGTTTTTTGCCTATTTTCTAAAATGTCTCCATTTTTTGACAGCTTCATCAACAGTTATATGTGACATTGTTCTTTCTGTGGACAGTGGATTGATTGCCACCTTGTCAAACGCATTCACTTACAAGAGTTCACTAACAGCTACTATAAACTCAGTAAAACCAACAAGAGGGGGAACGGGTGGAGGAACTGATTTAACTATTACTGGTACTAGATTTAGGTATTAGACCATTTTTACAAACAATATAGAAAAGTAGGGTCTTCATGTTCATAATCATAAGTAATGTCATTCAATGCTAGATTTAACACTCCTCTATTTAACACTCTTCGAGGAGTTTCCATTTCCTCTTCTCCTAAGGTATTGACTAGTTCAAAATGCTCTTCACCTTCTTTCTTGTCGTCTTCTTTTTTTCTAAAATTTCTTAACTTAGTTAATTTTTCTTGTTTTGGTATGTTGTCTTTTTGTATGATTTATAGCATTTTTTCCATTGCTCGTTGGGTTGTTATTAATTGTAAATATTAATTAAACATTATAATATATCATTGAAGGTCTTCTGGCAATGTGGTGACTATTGATGGTTCTGAATGCATCATTTCTTCTGAATCGACTACCGTGATAGAATGTACAACAGAAGCTCATCAAGGTTCCATCAAGACTCATGTCAGAGTTGTGACAGATGATGATGACAACATTGCCACACAGGTAATAATCAAGCTATGTAACACATTTACCTTCATGTAACATAAATAATCAAGAATAGATAAGGTCTCTTGATCTATATTATTATTGAGATTTTCAATACTGGTATAGTACATTATCTATCAATTAATTATTTACAAATAACGCCTGGTCCATCCACAGTGACACAATGCATAATACTGTGATGGATATGGTACAACTACTTCCGAATAAACTCTAGCAAAACTTTAATAATACGAAGTTTGTGGGCAAATAAACCTTAACTTTATTTCCCAACACGAAATGCGCAGTCTGTTTGTTAACAAATTGATCTGTACATGTGTAAGTAACATGGAAGAATTCAGAACATTTGAGCATATATATGACAATTTGTAATTCTGAATTTACTATTTCAACTCAGTTCCATTGCAACTCACGTTATTTGTATAGGCCTGCTATTTAATCATCATTTAGTAGGTGTGGGCATACAGATACATGGATGTTTTTATCTTTAACAGAAAAATGCTGACTACTTTTACATAGATGTATGGTCATCCATTTGGTCTTGGGAAGGAAAACACCCTCCAATTGCAGGTCAATTTGTTTTAGTACCTGCCGGACAAACACTTCTGTTGGATATCGATACACCTATACTAGCAATGCTTTTAATTCAAGGTAATGTTATTTACAATGCAATGGTTAATTTAGTTTTGGTTGTGTGTGTTTTTGTTTTTTTCTCCATCTTGTCATTCATTTCAACTAAGCCCTTAAAGTTCCAATGGGAACATTATAAACAAGGCCAACAGCCATAAGTCGCGTGCTCTCAGAAAAAAAATGAACTTTCAAAAAGTAATGTACTTTAAAACTTTTCTGTACATCAAAACAGTTCAAAAAGTACAGAAAAGCGATAAAACGCATAGTGATACCGGACCGACAGACAGACCGACAGACCGACCGACCGACATAGTAAACTATTGAGTCGCGTCCACGCGACTAAAAACAAAACAATAATTAATAATACTGGGCTTTCAATTTGCGATGACATTTGAGCTGTGTGAATTATGCAATTTGTCTTAGTCATCGATCATCTGTCGTCAAATCTATATTCATTATTTCGCTAGCACCGTACACCTACAGAAAGGTATGTCTGTACAGAACATAATCCAAGGAAATCGATAAAATTCGGTATGATAATAAAGCCGATTTTCCACTAGGCGAATTTGTTCGTGCGAATCGAAGGCGTCAGCTAATACGCATGCGTAGAGAAGGATTTGGAATATGTAAACATGAATACACATGCGTACAAGCTGGCGCGTTCGATTCGCGCGAACAAATTCGCCTAGTGGAAAATCGGCTTAACAGTTGCCGAATAAATCTCAATGCACGCAGCATCCTAAACACGGTGATTGTGATACTTTTTTTGCTTAGGAGGTAAATTAATTTTCGATGAAAAGGATTTAGAGTTACATGCAGAAAACATTCTCATCACTGATGGAGGATTGTTGCAAGTTGGCACGGAAGAAGAACCATTCCAGCACAAAGCAACCATTATGATGCATGGTCACCAGCGTTCACAGGAACTTCCTCTTTTTGGTGCCAAGACTCTTGCTGTAAGAAATGGAACACTTGATCTTCATGGTAACTACATTTCATTCCTTCTGTATTTAACTTGTAAATTAAGCTTGTAAATGTCATTTTATAAAGTCTATGCAAAATATTCATAAATCTGATATCATAAGTACTGCTTGAGATTCTTAAATCTCCAGTACAAATACCCTCCTGTAATGCATTTTGAAAATGTGACATGCCTGTTTTATCAAATTTCCCTCTGGTATGCTGCCACTAATCGTTCCATGTTGCCACCTCATCCCCATTACTTCATTTTTTCATCTTCTTCTAAATTCTTTCTTTAGTTATTTTTATGTTCCATGATGTCGCTCCATACACCATCTTTTATTTGTATTTCACTTTTCCATATCACCCTTTCTTCTTGTGAAATGTTCAGTTCTTCTCCATCTATTTCTTGGATTTTTTTGTACAGGTATTCCAGTTCCTGTTACATGGACACATCTGGCAGAGTCTGCTGCAGCTGGAAGCACTACCATTGTATTGGAACAATCCGTCACATGGAACATCGGTGACCATATAGCAATTGCGTCTACTGGACATCGGCATAGCCAGCGGGAAATTGAGATGGTGCGAATTGTAGGTATGTAAGTAACGTGGTCATGGCTTTAGCTATTCATTGTAATGCTCAGTAATGCGTCAAATGTATATTAGCCACATAAGACCTGTAACTGAATATGCGTGTCCGGTATGGCACTCTGCCTTAACCATAGCACAATCCATGGAGCTTGAATCTATACAGAAACGCGCATGTAGAATAATTCTCGGACAAAAATATGCATCCTATGATCAAGCAATTAAACTACTTAATCTTAAATTTTTAGATCAAAGAAGAGAAGATATTCTTCTTGATTTTGCTAAAAATCTTAACAAAATCGTCCCTAACGCATTGAGAGGCGAAACGTGTGGCAGGATACTTAGAAATGCTAAGAAGCAAAGTGAAATATATGGCAATACTAAAAGATTCAACAACTCATGTTTCCCAGCACTGTGTAGACTAATTAATAAACCAAAATAAACACAACAATAATAATAATAATAAGTAATAAGTACTTTCATCAGTTTCTTCCATGTGTAATATCTCCTTTTTAAAAATATTTCTTTTTTAAACTTTTTAACTTTTTAATGTTGTAAATGTTGATGTTTGAAAGCTTGTACCAATTTTATATGTAAATCTCTCGCAATTCAGTTTTATTTTATATATACTGCAAAGAGAAATTTTAAATAAAAGCAGAATGAATGAAAGTAGGAATAGGTTTTAATGGATAGGTACTTTTTGATTTATGTTAGATGTATCGTCTGATGGACTGACACTTGAAGTTGAACCTGCACTTAAATTCGAGCACATCTCAATTGAGCAAATTCTAAATGGCGTGTTTTTATCAACTAAAGCTGAAGTTGGTCTTTTGACCCATAACGTTGTCGTTCGTGGATCAGTACAAGATGAATGGACAAAGAACATTCAAGCATGCAAAGACGATTCGTTTTTCGTAAACTTTGAATCAATAAACAAACATCATGTTCATGTTTTATGATATTTGAAGAAAATTCAAAAAGAGAACACACATTTTATGTGTAAATCATATTATTTATTTTTTTTATAGATCAATTTGCAACACAAACATGCTTTCAAGGCCGTTATGGCGAGGAGATTGGGAGTGAACAATTTGGTTCACAGATAATGCTATTTGGAAAATATAGAGATCAAGAACTTGTAAAAGGTCGCATTGAGTATGTCGAGGTCACTAATGCAGGACAGGCATTCCGTCTCGGACGTTACCCAATACACTTTCATTTCAATGGTGATGTTAGTGGTTCATACGTTCGTGGATGCGGAATCCATCATACTTTTAATCGGGCTGTTACAATCCACTCTGTGGACAACTTATTAGTAGAACACAACGTTGTATTCGATATCATGGGACATGCATATTTTATGGAGGATGGTAATGAAATGGAAAACACTATCCAATTCAATCTCGGAATCTTTGTCAAGAGTAGCTCTAGTCTGCTAAGCGTTGACGTAACACCTGCAGCATTCTGGATAACAAATCCTAACAATACTGTGCGACATAATGCAGCTGCCGGTGGCTCACATTTTGGGTTCTGGTACAATATGCCTGAAAATCCAGGTGGTCCTTCATATACAACATCAATGTGTCCTCGTAAAATGGTTATGGGTGAATTCAAAAACAACACTGCTCATTCCCAAGGCTGGTACGGCCTCTGGGTTTCCCCAGAATATCATCCAATTAAAGGTGGACAGTGCAACTCCAACACACCAACTCAGGCAAAGTTTTACAGTCTAACTGCTTGGAAGGTAGAAAGAGGGGCTGAGTGCATTGCCGTCGGCAGTGTCCAGTTTCATGATTTTTTAATTTCCGATGCTGATAAAGCAGGAATTGAATATCAAAAAATTGAAGCAGGTATTCCATTTGATAATGATGGAGCTCTTGTCAAGGATTCCACAATCATTGGATACAGTGGCATTTCAAAACAATCTGAATGCACATTAGCTGGTATCCGTGCTCCCCACAACTCTGGCCTGACCATTGATGGTGTTCACTTCATCAATTTTAAAGATAACCGTTGTGCAACTTTGCATTCCTGTTCCATGTGTTTGAGTAACCAGGGTGGATTCCACACACGAGTAAAAAATCTTGAGTTTACAGAATCTCCAAACAAAGCTGCGTTTCTATGGCAACATGAGCATTGGTTTGAAGATTTGGATGGCACTCTAACAGGATCAAACAAGGCCAATCAGAATGTTTTACCTAACAATCCGAACCTCCCACCAGCTCATTGTGCTAAAGATGACGCCTACAGCTTAGGTTTTGTTGATGGTGCTGCTTGTGACGATACAGTAAAACTTCACCGTATGGCATTTAATGCCGCTTTTCCATCTTCTCTTCGCTATAAAAATGCCTTATTTACTAATCAACATGGCACAAGCAGTATACTCTACCGTGCAAAACGACTAACGCATCTCAAAGGTTGGATGATAACATTAATAGAGGGAGACACATACAACTTCATTTTTGAAGATGTTGACCACGTGACCAACATTACGTATAAAGCGGATTTCTATAATTTTAACGATGGTGACTATGTTATTATTAATCATAACTTTACACAGAGTCCTGATGTGTTTGCAACGATCGGTTACGTTACAGCCAGTACACAACAAATGGTGACTTACGAGAACAACTACGGTGATTATTATTTTAATGATGATAACAACAACCTTTACTACTTAGGTAAGTAATCTGTATAATTATTTTTTTTCACATTTTTAACAATTCTATCGATATCGTATAAAAAACTAGAAACAAGTGAACTGACATTACTTACTAATTAATTACTGCAGTAACGCCAAATTAATTAACTGTGTTATTCATAGAAGCTATAATGTACATTTTGTTTTAAGCTTGTGTAGATTATTAGCATTCTTAGTCTTTGGCGTGTGGTGTGATAATTTCTAATTAATTTGTATTTCAATGCCGTTTGTAAAAGTATGTTCCCGGATGGTCGTAAAATCAAAGCAGAACTTGGTTTTGTCTAATATCGTTCGTATTCTCAACTATACATCCATACATGTACTGATGAAGAAAGTCTCTTTAGTGGTGACAATATAAATTAGACCTGAGACATTACTAAACTTCGACAATAGTTGACAGAAGGTTGAATATGTTTTGAAAGAGTAAAAGCAATCAAACTTTTTGTGACAAAAAATGGGATGTGCCCCTTGATGGACACGATGATGTCATTTTTAGTGCAGCTATGTTTTGTTTAGAAGTAGTACGATGCCGATTAAATTAGGTCCATTGCAAATTAAACTAAATGGTTCTGTTCTCCCCATGGTCAATCATGCAAAATTTTTGGGTGTATCCATTGATAGTCGTCTGACATGGAAACCCCATGTTATTGAGACAGAAAACAAAATCTCAAAAAATATTGGTATAATTTGTAGACTGGCATCTTTTCTTCCACATCATATTCTCCGAACACTCTACTGCTCCCTTGTTTTGCCATATCTTTTATATTGCAATATCGTTTGGTGTAACACATTCCCATCTAATTTAAATAAACTTCAAATACTACAAAAGAAAATCATTCGAATAATTTCGAATGTTTCACCTAGAACTAGTACAGATCCTTTATTTCGTTCTCTCAAATTATTAAAATTAACAGATATTAATATTTTCCAACAATGTTTATTTATTTACAAAAGCCAAAATGCTCTTCTTCCATCTCATTTACGCGATATGTTTTCTCCCAATTATGAATTTCACGGCTATTCCACAAGAATCCTCAATAACCTTCATATTCCTAAACATAAAAAGACTTCTTTTCAACATAATATTAGATTTACTGGACCCAAGATATGGAACTCACTTCCTAACAAAATTACAACTTCTGCAAACAAACATAGCTTCGTCTTTAACACTAAACAATATCTAATACAAAAGTAAATTAATTAACTAGTTATATTCTAGGTATCAGTTTTTTATTGTTTTCATATTCCGTCATGGTAATTACTTTATTCCTATATACCATTTACTATTATTTACTAATTTGATTTTAGTTACTTTTTGTTTTGTTCAGGCACTTTCAACACAAGCTTTTGCTTTTTAGAAATTGTGCCTCCTTCATAATATTGTTTTATTCATGTTAAAGATGAGAAAAAAAAATTGTATTGTTTTAACTATCTTTGTTCTCGTCATGAATTTTGTGTATTATATTATTTATTTTGTATATTATGAAGGAAATAAATGTTATTATGAAATGAAATGAAATGAAATATCACTACCATATTTTGGCACATCACATTTTTTTGACTAGACTAGGCTTAAAGTATAAATATTTAGAGAATACATAAACTGTAATATAATTTACATTTCCCTGAAAACAAAGTAAATTTATTTAAAACTAAAATAAAATAAGAGATTCTATATTAGGGAGGTTTCGCAACGCTACGAATACGATAACGAAAACGGATACGTCACGCACACGTATTCGTTTTCGCAAGACAGTAAAAATCTGTTTTGAATGGCAACGAAATATTGAGGGCGCCGTCCAAAATATGATTGCGGTAAATTTGAACGAAGCGCATGTTTCATGGCTGCCTAGGCCTAGCGTAACATCAAAGCCAGTGAGGACTTTAAAAACTGTTATTTATCAAAATTTACCTGGCATTTTAGTAAATTACTTTTAGTAAATTACTTTCAATAAATCTATAATTATATTATAATCATGAATAATTCCTGATTCAAATGCAAAATGTGCAAAATAGATCAAAAACTATACTCGTTTTGTAGTTACGAATATGACTGGTGATATTCGTCAACACGAATCCGCTTTACGAATTTGAAATGGGGATCAGCTTTCACAAATGTGTGACGTATTCGTTATCGTATTCGTAAGGTTGCGAAACCTCCCTATTTTGAACATTTTTGTACCTCTGTGACTACTGAGGTAGAACTGATGTACTGTAGTCGTTGTTTACTACCTTTTTCGCATCTACAAAAAGTAACAAATTGTAAAAAGTTGTAACTAGGTGTCCATAGTGTGAAGGTAATTTGTTTAAATTCTTTGGGAGAAAAACACACAAGCGCACGAGAATGTGTACTTTAAACTAGGATTTAACCAGGGAAGAGTGAAATTACACTGTAAATTCACTCTTCGCTCTGGATTTAACTAACTGTCCTAATTGAAGCTACTATACGAAAATACATTCTTTTTGTGAGGTTCTCTATGCGTGTATATGAAAACGTGCCATAAATCGGAAGTTCAACCAATGTTATATGTTTAAATTAACAGTGTAGGTCCTATGCCGTGTGAAAATATCAGAGTTAAAAACCCAATCATTTTTCATTACCACTTTTTCTATTCAATAGTATCTGGAAAAGACATATACTCAACTGAAGGAGACAAACTATCAATTAACCTACAAGTTTATAGATGCTATTACCTCGACTGTATTCCACCTGTTCCTGAACCTCCTGCAGAAGGCAGACCAGATAACGCTTCTGTGCTTCTATGGTCCACGACTGAGGCTTGGGAAGGAGTGGAGGATGGATGGGGTGGTAATGATAATGAATCATTTGTACTGCCAAAAGACGGTGATGATGTCATGATCCTGTCTGGTATGTAGAAGACACAAACATATCTTTAGGAAAGCAATTTTGTTTTTAAGTTTTACTTTCTGATTTATGATTCAAGACATCATGGTTGTTCATAACACATACACCAGTTAGATAGTGCTGTGATATAGCCATGGCTTGGAGTCTCCTGTGATATTAGAGACCTTTTGATTTTGAAAGAATATGACTTATTACGTCATGGATGTACTACTTGCATACATTTAGTTTTGTTTGCCATTTACAAGTAGTCAGAACCAAATTTGTTGATTCTAGTCCCAGGTGACAACCTTGGAGTTTATGTTACCACAGACACGTACGTACATTTGGACATTTTTTAGGTATTTATAGACGCTGGACCACAACTTGGACAATATGTATTATTATTATTATTATTATTATTATTATTATTATTATTATTATTATGCCTAATTTACACAGAAGTCATAGCTCGTCCGAAACTAAACTTTCTAATATATTATTATTGTTTGTAGGAAAGTGGGTTGTTGCTGATGTTGCTCTGCCGAGGATGAATCGACTCTATATTTATGGCACCCTAGAGATTGAAGATACTAGAGACAATTATATAAACGCAACTTATATCGTTATATATGGTGATGGAGTCTTGATTATTGGATGGGAGAAATCACCATTTCAACACCAATTAAAAATGTTCTTGAATGGAAACCATTTTACCGAAGACATTCCTCTACAAAACGGACCAAATTTGGGAGCTAAAGTTTTGGGTAAGTCTTTTAAAATCAAACCTGGTTCAATAAATATGGGGTAAATTTGTAACCTGTTTAATCATCTGACGTTTATTCCAATATGTATTATGTATTATATTATTTAATTTCTATTGTTGCAATATTGGAATGTAATTATCTAACCATTTTAAGCTTTTTTATTTTATTTTATTAATATTTCCATATATCTAAGCCATCCTGTAATTGTAATTTCTGTTGAATCAAAGAAATGAAATAAAATAAGTAATGAATGAATAACAAAGCACAGAGAAAAGTAATGATAAACATACATACTTTTCTTTCACAATCCACATGAGCAATATTCTATACATTTTGGTCCATATGGCCATACCATTGTGTTTCATTGTATTCTCCAGAAAATAACCTACAGTACAAAAATGCTATAAGAATAAAGGAATTAGTAACATTTCTACATGGTAAAACAACTTTAGAGTTTTGAAATAATATTAGTAAAATTATGAAAGTAAAAACAAACAAACAGGAATAGTTCAATGTTTAAAACTTTGCTAACTATATATATGGATAGTCTGCAAGACTTCGAAGAATAAGAATAATATTCTGCAGCTAATTATAGAGAACACTATAAAACGATGTGTTTCATTAATGTAGGTGTATTCGGTCGTTTGGAGATGCATGGTATTTCTCCCAATATCACATGGACACAATTGAGCAGTTCTCTCATCGCTGGCGATGACATCATCTATCTCAAAGAAAATGTAACTTGGCAAGTAGGAGATGAGATTGTGGTGGCATCAACATCGTATGAGGCTTGGGAAACTGAAACGTTCATGATAATTGAAATCATTGATGAACATACTGTACGAATCAATGACACAGCCAAGTATAAACACATAGGTATTTATTTTTAAATAACTAGATTTGCTTATCATTATCAATATTGGAGTGTGTATACTTTTGTCTTGTTGTCTTATTTGTTATTATATTAAATACTGTTAAAATGTCAAGATATTAATTAGTCATTGAATTCATTTAAATGGCTGTTTCCACCTTCACTTTGATCATATTCCCTGTAAAACTTAAAATGCTTGAAATTGTTTTGGTATGCTAAATGTTACTTGTACACCCGTAGTGCTCACAATAGTAGCACCAAAGTTAGTTTCTTTGAAGATAAACAATATAAGCTGCAAACGAGCCATGTCCTCGAAAATTGAGACCTAGACAAATTTGTCGACTACTATTATCGAGTGTGTAGTACGGTAGTAGAGTTTTGCTTTAAGACCAGGATTGTGTAAAGAGATAATGATAGTGAATTTAGAATTCGAAACATTTGCAACTAACTTAATTAATTCTTCCCCGAATAAATGTTTCCCCTATTATATTACATTTCATTTATCAAAAACTGGATAACCTTTGGCTGGGCACAAAGAATACACTTTTTGAACAATCGAGAGAGGTTTATGTTATTGTATTAAACATATAGAAGAATAGGAAACAGATTATTTTAACTGCATTACACACTATTCCAGCTGAAACGGTTACTCTTGAAGATGAATCTCTGACATACACAGAATCTGCTGAAGTAGGCCTTCTAACAAGAAACATTCAAATTATTGGTGCTGACTACACTAATTTGTTTGAAGAGTCATTTGGAGCTAGAGTTCTGATTGGAAAATATAACCAATATGGTATAGAATACAAAGGTAAAAATTATAAACATATAATATTTAAATAATATATTGAGGTTGCAGTCTTTTTTTAAAAAAGAGCTATCACACTATACAAGAAACTAGAAATAATTGCAAAGTACAAGTGATTGCTGCTACGCAAAACAAAATAGTCTAAACTGCACAACTATATTAAGCTACCACTAAATTTAGTAAGCATCGGTTTAGTTTACCAACAAAACAAAATAATAATATCAAAAAACTATTTTTAACATTCCATTTGGTCATTACATAAAATGAAGTTTACTATCCTGTCATACATTCCGATTCTTTAAATGCTATCTAAATAATTATACTGCTACTATACTTAAAGGTTATGCAAAAATCTCTAATGTTGAGTTTAAACATTCTGGACAAGAAGGCTGGACAGATTTTTACGACCCACGTTATTCGGTTGCTTTCTTGGATATTGGAGAAGTTACTGTAGAAAGCCCTTCGTTTGTACGAGAATGTACATTTCATAATGGCTTCAGTCCTGCTATTGGAGTGTTCGGTACTTCAGGACTAACAATTCAGGATAATGTTATTCACCACACCGTTGGAGCAGGTAAAACAAAAGAAGATTTATTTTTATATTTTTTTAAACTATAATGATAATATTTGTATCATAAGTTTAATACATTATGACATTTGCATATTGATAATTCTTTGAATTGCAGGTATTATTGCATGGGGGAGAGACCATAAAATACTGCATAATCTAGTGACACTGACTGTCTTTCCGGGTACATATCAAGACCGCTACAATGCTGAGGAGGATATATCATGGCCAGCAGGTATTGAAATTGAGAGCTCCAGAGATGTCATCCTACAAAACAACACTGTGGCAGGTTCTGAGAGGGTGCTTTACCACATTAGTGGTGAGATCTGTGACGTTGAAAGTCAGTGGAATAACAACGAAGGACACACTTCTTTGCACGGTATCCATCTTATGAACGAGGATGGTCAGAGGGGCTGTACAAAGATCGCTAATTTCTTCATCTGGAAGAATTGGGATTATGGAGTTTATTTCCAATTGTCAAGTTCCGTTGTAATGACTGGATTTATTCTTGCTGATAACAATATTGGGGTGATGCCATTTGTCTTTGGTCCATCTTCTCTTAGTCATAAAGCTGTTGATAAGTATGTGAGAATGGAGTCATCTTTTATAATTGGTACAAGTCCGTTCTTTGATTGTGATGAGTTTCAGGTATGTTAGTTGGTCAATAACATTGCAAGGGTTCCTACTTAATATCATGATTCTTTGTTAAACCATGGATATAGAGGTCGAGTACAATCAATTCAATTCCATTCAATTTAATAAACTTTATTGTCAAACTCATAAATGGCTTGAAACTTTGGCTGAAAGTACACACATTAAAATTGTCTAAAAACATTGTCGCACTAACAGTAAAAAAGAATAAAACCACATACAACAGAGAACAAGATGTTATATAAAAAAGTTAAAAGAGGACACAAAAAGTACAAAAAGAGTTAAAAATACAGATTTAAAATACTTATTGCAGTTATCGTTTCCACCTTAAATTAAAATGCCTCATAGCAGATGGGAGTAAGGATCTACGTAGGCGTTCAGTGTTCCAGCGAGGATATGTAATGCGCCCAGACCGGCTTAACGTAATGTACTGGTTAAGGGGGTGGCTAACATCTGACATAATAACTTTAAGCTTATTTGTAAGTGCGTTGTTAACAACTTCATCTGATTTCTTAATATCGTTTCCTATTATCTTTTTGGCAGATTTACTTATTCTTTGTACTTTTTTCATGCATTGCTGGTGTAAATTGTTGAACCAAACTATTGCATTAAAAGTTAAAACAGATAAAATAACAGATTCATAAAATAGAGTCAAGATCCTATTGCACACATGAAATTTCTTCAATCTTCTCAAAAAGTACAGTCGTTTATAACAATTTGTGGTAACTAACTTAGTGTTTTCCTTCCAATTAAGTTTATCATCGATTACTGTGCCTAGATACTTAAAGTTACTAACAACTTCCACTTCATCGTTTAATATACATAGCTTAGCATGTGTTTTGTTACCTTTTCTAAAATCAATGATCATTTCTTTAGTCTTGTTAACATTTAATTTTAGATAGTTATTAGAACAACAAGTAGAAAAATAACTGACATTATCAAAATATGACTTAGGGTCATTATGTTTTTATCAGGCCAACTAGACCGGTGTCATCAGCGTATTTCACAGTAAAGCATTTGGTTAAAACTAGATCATCTGAACATTTAAAATCATTAGTATATAAAGAAAATAAAATAGGAGATAAAACACAACCTTGTGGTGCACCAGTATTGCACATAAGTTTTTCTGAAGTATTATCATTAAAACAGACGAATTGTTCCCTATCTTTTAAAAAATTATTGATCCATAAAATAGTAGCTGGATTTATACCCAAGACATTCATTTTCTCCATTAAAATATGAGGTTGCAAAGTGTTAAAAGCGGATGAAAAATCTAAGAATAAAACTCTGGCATACGAATTTGGCCTGTCAACATGACCAAGTATTTTATGTAATAAAGTTTTAACTGCATCTTCTACACCCCTTTTGGAACGGTAGGCAAATTGACAGGGATCCAAAAGACTCTCAGTCTCACTTAAAATCTCATTCTTAATTAATTTTTTGAAACATTTCATAGGTACAGCAGTTATGGCAATGGGCCTATAGTCATTGAGAGCTTCAGGTTTATTATTCTTTGGCAGGGGGTGAATTAAGGATTTTTTCCAGATTCTAGGAATTTCAAATGTACGCAGTGACCAGTTGAACAACAACGAAAACACTTGCGAGAGTTGCTCATTGCACTCTTTTAGCACCTTTCCACTGACTTTATCCGTTTAACTGACAATCACGTTTAATGATAGAGGTGCATATTTAAAAATGCGCAGTGTCTAATATAAATCTTTCCATTATTTTGACAGTTACTATTTATATCATACCATTGGCAGTCTGCTGATCACGGTTGTTTTCTTTGATCTGTACTCGTTGTTTCTCTATTCCTTTACTGTAAAACAGAAGTAATATTGATTTTTTAAAGCTCTGTCAATTGTTTAATCAATCTTAACGCTTATTGATTTTATTTTGTTCAGAATAAGCCCGAGAATGCACGCCAAAGTTTTGCATGGCGTGCACCTCGTGGCCCAGATCAAGGCAATACTGGATTCGTGTGGGCAAATTTCATGTCTAGTGGAAATCTGGCTCCGAGGTTTCCATTCCCATTCCATGATCTCAGGGATTACCCAGCTATTGCTGGAAGCACAAGATTGCAGGGTATGTATAAGCGTGAAAGAACTTTACTTACTTGGATAAACCTAAACCCAATTTGTTTTATTCTATACAGAACATACCCGACTATTGTTAGATTTTGCAAGGTACAGTATTAGCATGTAATGAGCTTCCTCACAAAATCTGGAATTGGCACTGTTTCCATTCCTTAATCTTAGATATATCAAACTAATACTCTAAAGCTCTGTCTACACTACCAAACGTTATGTTATAAACAAATGTGATGTGCCTATAATGAACACGATGATGCCATATCACTACCATAATTATTTAAGCACATCACACTTGTTTTGTCAAATTAATTTGATAGTGTAGACAGTGCTTAAGTGCATTGGAAAACGATATGCATGAAATAAGCCTCTCTACTTTGATAAACATAAAAAATATATTCACCATCTTAAGAAAATGGAGGTTTTCCGGTAGTACTGTTTTATCAAATCTATTTTTTATTAATTCTCTGTTGAAATCATAATAATAATAATATGGCTGCCCCTGCATCTAGTATCTACCTCAGACTTATTGGCCCATGCCTTTCCTCTGGTCAAGGTGGGCACTGGACGAGAGAAGCCCTTGTTCACTGTTAGGACCAATTAAGGTGCTTTTGGCTTTGTTTGTATAATAATAACCTAAAATGAACATATTTGACTATTCAAAAAGGTAAACAATTTATTTTTTGAGATGGTGCATCTTTCTGTATCAACAGATGTCACCTTCTCCTATTTTGGTACCGTCTGTAATAAAGACCATTACGCTATTATGACCAACCCGGCAAATGAAGATGTTATCCACCCGATGTTTGTAGCAGGAACAAAGATGTTAACAGTCAGAGACGAGAACAAGGTTTACATACATAGACCTCCTCTATCGTAAGTATTCACCACTTACAGTATATTTTTTCTGCCACCTGCTTTTGAAAGTGTGAATCTCTCATATTGCTGAAGATTCTTGAGTTGAACACGAAAAAAATATATACAAAATGAATATAACCCAAGGAAATGTGTTACTTGAATTAATTTGATGACCATGTTTTTTCTTATACAACATACAGACTAAAACTCATCCTTACTGCAAGATTGTTATAAAAATCTTGTCAAGCTGTAAACAGTGTTGCTTGGATCTAAACATGATTGTAGTAGTTTAACGTATACTGCGGTGCAAGGCCACGGGAATAGTATGTGTTATAATTGATCAACTTACTTTGGAATTATTTTTTTATTTAATTATATAATTAGTAAAGTAGATCCTTCGGATTGTGTGGACATGGACTGTGATGGATTTAAGAAAGCAATGATCAGAGATGAAGATGGCGGACTTCTAGGACGATCACAACCAGGTTACGTAATTCCAGATTCTGCATACGAATGGGATGGAGATCCGAGACATGGAGTTGGTGACTACAGGATTCCAAAAGCTATGGTTACTGACATCGATGGTAGTAGAATTCCATATGATAAAAAATGTCCATATAAAGGTTGGTTGATTTAGGTTTTAGTGTAAACTGTCAAGTATCGTCAAATTAGCAAATATATCATCTTAACGGTATTTTAACTCAAGGTTGTTTTGCTTAAACCAGGTTTCCAAATAACTTGTGGCATAGTCTTTCATCAAATACAAAGTCATTCATTATGAAAAATAACTGGTTAATTAATAATGACAACCTTTCTCTTAAGCACTTCTTAACTATCTTGACTTTAGGAAGAATTATAGCTTAGAATCCATGAAAACAAGAAATTGTCCAAAAACAAGATTTAGATTTAGTTGAAAAAAATCTTTTCTATAATAGATTTTGAACACTTGTTTTCAGAATGCATTTCAACAGCATGTTAGTGTTTTATTGGCCTCCTGATTTAGAGAGTTACTATTCTGTGTAGATTTTATTTGTATATAATTTGCTCTTTTTCTTTAAGGTATTATTGGTACAGAAGACTGCATATGGCATGACTCTTGGCAGGCTTTTGAATGCTATGACTACGAATATGCTATGTTGATAATTGAAAGTCTTGACCCAGACACAGAAGTACGACGTCTTTCACCTATCGCTATTTTGTCTAATGGTTACGTTGATTTGATCAATGGACCTCAAGATCACGGCTGGTGTCATGGGTACACATGTCAAGAGCGCATCAGCACATTTATGTCTATCGTTGCAATTGGAGAGACTTATGAGATGTATATGAGTTCAACAAATCCTGAAAAGTTAAGATTACGTTTTCTGAACACAACTCCAGATCAGAAAATAGTTGTCGGCATATGGTATGCCAATCCTCAACGTTTAGATGTGTACCACCAAGGTCGCTATGTCATGCCAAATAACGGGCAGCTGTATGGAGATACGTTCATATGGGTTCCAGAAAATCCAAACGGACCAGACGATCAGTTCATGCCAACTCCTGACTCCAACATTTATGGCGAGAACTATTTTGATCGCGATTGGCAGATTCTTTGGATACTCATACGCGGTAGTGATCCAATTGACATTATCACCACACCAGTTGTAATGGTTGATGTTGGTGTGGCTCCTGTTGATGTTGATGACTTCTACGAAGAAGATCTTGTTAACAATCTTGCCAGTTTGCTTGGAATCGATGATTCTCAGATTCGAGTTGTTAGTGTCATTAGAGAAGGCAAACGTCGAAAAAGATCCAACGAAATTAAAGTTGTAATGGAGATTGGGGAATCACCAAGTGAATCATTAAACAGTTCAGATAGTTTAGGTAAATAAAGATTTACATAAAAATTAACTAAGTAATTCAACATTATTGTTGAAGATATTTTTTTTAATCAACATTTTTTGTATAGCCAACAACAAGAATGTTATTTTCTTCATTACAGGTAATTCAATCCTTCAATATGATGACCTTGTTAACCTTCAAACAGAATTAGTTAACGCAGCACAGACTGATACTTTGTCAGAGAGCCTTGAAGTTGAGGTTACATCATTAGCTATGACCGATCCTTCTCCACCAGCTGTAGACCCAACAGGGGGCGTGAGAGCAACAAATGAAACAGGAGGTCCAAGTACAGGCAACGAAACGTTAGTCCATTTTGAAGCATTTAAATTCGATATCTTACATACAACAAGAAATTAGCAAAGTAGAGGACTGATGACTGCCTTTCTTTTGAGGTTAATAACAAATTTGAATTTGTCGATCCATTTATGAGTCAGCAATTGCGTCATTTTAACATGTATCCTATCAAATACTTTAATTGTATTCCCAGCATGTGTGACTCATTTTTACCCGATCTAACGTTTATACCCGTATTTTGTACATAATAAACATAAATATAAAAATAAACATAATTTAAATCAGGTATGCTGAGAAGCAGACTGAAGAGGAGGAGGCAATGGCCAGTGAGCTAGGAGTAGAGATCATCTATGAATTTCCAAGCTCTATGAGTATACGTGTACAACTACCAAACCTATTGTTTCTAATAACTACTAAAAGCAATAGTGCCTCTAGAGACTATTAAAAGCAATACTGCCACTCATAGTGACTACCAAAGACAGTACCACTAGTGACTACCAACGCTAGTGCTACTAGTGACTACCAAAGCTAGTGCTACACCAGTAGTTACTATGAATGCTATTTAGTGCCACTAGTGACTACCAAAGTTATAGTTTAACATGTGACTACCAAAACTATTTAGTGTCACTAGTGACTACCAAAGCTAAGAAAAGCTTTTATATTCATATTTTAGGGTGAAATTGTAGCCAATCTTGGGCATTCTTCTCACCCATGGAAAATGCAGGCAAGTCTTCATAACTCGGGAGTATCTGCTGCAAAGTTGGTTAGCAACAACACAGTAGAGATATTACATGGCTGGGCCAACTTCACTGATCTCACCATTACCAAGCCTGAAAGTGGAAACTTCTTGGAATTCAGCATTGTTTATCCAAACACATCCATGCTAGAAAGTACCAACTCAACAGTGTTTTCTGTCAGTGAGAGTGCATTCCATATTTCAATCGCTGATCAACCTACTAGTCCACTCAAGGTTTTTGAAAGATTTGACATTCAGTTTAATCTAATTGAAGATTTTACAATGGACATTGCAGAAAATCTTGATATCAAGGTAAATTTTTATTTTTGCTAAACACAATGTTCTAGTTTTAGGATTTCCTTGATGAATGCTTCCCTGTTTTGATTAAAGTTCGCTCTTCAATTGAAATCCACCTATACTTCAGCTGAGACGATTTTTCAATAATAACCACATGCCATTGTTTATTTTGTCTACACTATCAAACTTTTTGTGACAAAAAAATGTGATGTGCCCATATAAATATGTCAAACTATTTTGATAGTGTAGCCAGAGCTTAATATCAAGCTCCAAAAATAAAATAACCTCCATCAAGGAAGTTTCTTATTTTTCAGGGTTATACTTGGATAGCTACCATAAGTTTATACATGCCAGATAATTACCGTGGTAGTTTACAAGGCCAGATGACTACTAAACTCAATCTAATATCAGCAAAAGGCAGTTTCCATGACTTATCCATCAGTGCTAATGGTTTCCAATATGTCTTAGAAATTGAGTTGGTTACCGTCCCAAGCAGAGACTATCACCGGTCTACAAAGTTAGATCCATTTGATGTAAGCAATGTTAATAAACATAAAGAAAGTCCAGTCAAAGTAGGCTTGAGGTTTTACGGAGACTATGCAACAGTTGTCACAGGAAAAGAAGACTATCTTGCAATCAACTTTATTAATAACTTTACTGTTTCATACCCTGACGTCACTATTACTTCAGTAGAAATCAGTGAAGGTAAGTGTAAACAATTTAGAAACATTTCAACTTGGGATTTCTTTACTTTTAAAATCTTCTTTTAAGCAATTTGTGTGGCAATTGCTGTAACCTAATCCAGAGTCTGGGAGGAAAGTGTTGTACACTGTGTATAGCTCTGTCTACACTATCAAACTAGTTTGACAAACAAGGTGTGATGTACCCAAATATGGTAGTGATAAGCCCAAATATGGTAGTGATATGATGTCATAATGTGTGGTAATGTAGACAGAGCTTTAGTGTAAATAACATTCTTGTGGTGTTTAATGTTCAAGTTTATATTATTTTATTATATAGCACAAAACTTTTCAGCTCATCGAATAATCTAATTGTTGACACAGATGAAAGCTTTTTTTAGTAATTATTTAAAACAACAATAGTAATAACGCGAAGACAATTATGTTATCAACTGAAGTACATAATAAATAAGTACACAACTCAATTATTTATTCAAAATATCTATCATTTCAGGTTCTATTATCTTTGATTTTATAATGGCTGGAGATACTGCAAACACAATGGAAGCCATTTATCGTGACCTTACTGCAGGTCGCATATCATTAACCTTTGATGGACAGGTTCTGGAAGCAGATATACGTTATATGATGCTTGATGGTGAACCTTATGCACCTGAAAATATAGTAAGTTTATTTTTTAATGTGTTGTCTTTGTTTCTATTTATACATTTTTTTCAAATGTGGTGAAATAGCATAAGATTCAGAGATAAGTTTACATTCTTTATATAATAGCGGGTCAAATGTCGGAGTTCTAATTATGCTTTGATGTTCTCAATCAAAATGTGTTTTTTTTTTTCGTTTTCAAGATATGGAAAATATTGTATTTTATTGCAGGAACCTCAATTATTTAAAAAAAAAAAAAAATAACGAGAATCAATAATTTTAAAGATGTATTGTCCCTTGAAACACAAAAAATGAAAAAAAAAATATTCTAAAATTAAATTGGCCATATCAAAGTAATATTAAAGTTATTCACTTTAAGTCGAAAATTCGAGCCAAAAACAACAAGTTTACGTAATTAACAGGTAAATTAATTTGATTACATTTCGTCTGGAAAATCGTCACGAGCGAAAGTAAACAAAGATTTCAAACCACGAGTATGCATGATGCTAATTAGGACTGTTTACAATTCGTGACGGTTGAGAAGTAGTTCTCACACATATCGCGAGGAAGTTTATGATTATGCATACAGAGTAGCCAAACAAGCGCGTTACATTATGAGATATGTTTTGATCGAAAACTTTAACATGACCCCACTTTTTTTCGAAATATATTTTGTAAAAAATGTTTTGGAATTAGTCAAAGGGACAATACATATTTAAATTAAATAAATACAATTTCAATATATATATATATATATATATATATATAAAGAGTCGCTATCCAATCGAGTTCGAACAATACCATGGAAGCCCCAGTGGTCTAATGGTTAGGACATCTGCATATCAAGCAGGCGGTCCGAGTTCGAGTCTCGGTTGGGGCGACTTTTTCTCATTCTCACAGATTTTCTCATCATTATCGTTTCAAATTAATTAATTAAATTTCAGTATATCACCGGGCGGTTTAGAATTAATGTTCTTTGCCTGTTGTGTTTATATATATTTAATATTAATATTTTCTGGCTGTTTACTTTATCGTTTTGATTTAGCTTTTCGCTTTTTATTTTTGTATCTCCATTGAGATCCAGCCACTGATACCCACAGCATTGTCATTTTTTTCAGTAATTTGCCTTTGGATTTATATATATATATATATATATTTTTGTTTGTATTAATTAATTTTTTTTTTCGTTTAAGAGTGAGTCATCAGGTTTTCCAATATGGGCCATTGTATTGATTGTAGTCATAAGCATTTTAATGATGTTCATCTTGTTGGCTTCCTGGTTCAAGGTTTGCCATACCACTAGTAAGTATTATTCAGTTTTTATATAAAATATAATAAAGTTTACATATTAATTCAGAATTGAAAGGCAAATAACTGAAAAATGACAATGCTGTGGTTATAAGTGACTGGATCTCAATAAAATACACACGAAATAACTAGAAATCTAAAGTAAAACAGCCAGAACAAAATTATAGAGTTTTCGTGTAACACCATCGGCGCAATGAAGTAAATTCCACTGTTGAAAAATCTCTTCAGTCAGAAAAGACCTCAATTCTGAAAATTAGTAAGCAATGCTGTTTTCCCAATCTTATCAATTTGAATATACATTAGTTAGGTCGAATTTGAGCAGAGACTCAAACTCTAGTGTACTTTTAGGTTGATAATGTTTCTCCACTCTTTTTTTACGAACGTGCATCTTGCGTTTCAAGCAGATTTTTTTTATAGATTAAATGTCCAGAAAATACCTTCTATCACAAAGATCACCTATTTCGTAAAAAGTGACGAATTAAATTCTAGTTATCAACTTTTTATTTATTGTGAATATATATTACTTAATAAATATTTTAATATTACTTATTATTTATTTTTGTGAATATAATTATACTGTGTATGAGTTTTGATTTTTTATGAAACTGTGTAGGCCTATTAATATGTTCTATGTTTTTATTTTTAGAATACAACGTTTCTAAAGTAGAGAAAATGTCGCTGACCGATAATATCTCACCAGTTAAAATATCAAGCTTTGCAGATAATTGTGAGGAAGAGACTTCACTGACTGTTCTCAATACCAGTGGTGGATCTCAACCATTGTGAGTACTTATCATCCTTTGCTAAATAAATACTAGAACGCCACTCCGAGAGTGCATACCTCCGCCTACTGTAAAATTCTTCTACATAAGATTTCACCGGAAAAAAAATATATATATTTATTTTTGTGTCTTAATGTTGTTGACTAACAATAGAACAGCAACGCCAAAAATAAACGGGTGAATTTTAAAAGAAATACAATCTCAGTTTACTTGTTACTTTAAGACTGCTCGTCGGCTTTTGAAAATTGTCTCCAATCTTTTATATACTCAAGAGATATTTAAGCCTGGTTTCATCAGAACAAAATTACTATTGTATTAACTAATACTAAACATCAACAAATTAAAAAAAAAGATCAAACAATGATTACTGTGTTCTTGTAGAATTTCAATGGATGATTTGCAGTTGTCTATAGACCAGTCTCGGCCATCTTTCAGTCGTAGCAAGTCTCCAGGTTTTAACACGCCATGTAGAACACCAGAAATATTGGTGAGAGCCTTACCACCAGGCTTTGCTGACGGCGAAACTGAACAAGGTACTTAGCATTGTAGGCTCTTTAGTATGTCTGTCTTGATTGGCTTTAGTCTAGTCTTAATATTGTGATTGTAATTTGTAAATTTATAATTCTAATTATTATTTTTAAGTTAGTCTTCCGTCCTTCCTGTTTTTTCTAACCTCATCATAATTACTCGTTTTATGTCTTTTGTACCGGTAGGTTATACATAATCTCCTCCATTTAGAATGCTTTTTGCCCTCAAACTTTGATGTATATTGAAAAACGAGTAGTAAAACAAACTTATAATATGTTATTATGTATTATATTTTAAAATACACAGTTATCAGGTGGAACAACTCGCAAATCTGTTTTCGATACATAACATCAGAGAGGGGCAAACATCTGATTTATCAACTTTCTGAGGAAAAGCAGTATTTCATAGTAGAGAATCAATATGCCTAATCACCATTGTTAAACGATTTCAGACGCCTCATTTATAAGTAGTTTATTTTCATCTAAGATGAAAACAAATATACTTACCTTAAAAAACAATAAACATCCATGTGATAACTGTGAGATCTATGTAAAACATATTGAATAATAATTAAGTAGGATGATCTAATATAAACATATAAACTAAATTATATAGTGCTTCCGACGTCTGAATTGAAGCTTAAACAATTGAGTCGATGTTACACTGGCACTAGGCCAGGATTAAACTCCGGACTTTGAAATTGGAAGGCAACTACCTACAGCTTCATCACACTTATCAATTGTTGTCTTGTTTTCAGATGTGGAAGATCGAGCCAGTATGCACGTCATGATATGCACTTCTGAAAAGTCACTGAAAAAGATTGGTTTACTGTCCGTAAATCTAGCTGGAACTCTCAGCACTCTCCGTGCAGATCTGCAGAAAGACCTCGGTAGCAAACTGCTACAACTACCATTCGCTTTCTTAAGTGAGGGTATGGTAGTTATTGATGGGGCTAGCGAGAAAAAGATGACGGTCCATGAGACATATGCGTCTGACAGTGTGCTCATTCGGTACATTAAATGGCGCAGATAGAATGGTGCCGTTATAAAAGAACATGAATGTCAACAAATTTTAGTTTTTAACAAAACAATATTATTAGGCGTAATTAGGACATTAATTACGTTATACGAAAATATTTGTCTTGTGATTCAGAGTATACACAGGGAAGAGTGAAATTACAATAATGTTATTTTACTCTTCCTTTGTATAAATAATGTAAATTATAAACCATTAACTGACATTAATTGTGTGGTGAAGTATAAGCTTGAAGTTTTGAATTGAATGTCATCCTTTATTTCAAATAAAAAACATATTAAGAATGTAACAAACATGCCAGGCCACAGTTTGGAGGACCAAGCATAATATGCAGGACAAAACAAGACAACAAATCGGGTAACAAAAGATTTGATAGAGGGATACGGCCTACACCTATTGGTTGGTCTATTTTATAATCTACGTAATGCTGGTTTTTAATTGGATGTTGGGTAACAAAAGAACTTACAGCATTCATTTGTCGCAATTGATAGAGCGATACCTCCTACACTTGGTATGTGTGTTTATACAGTGCGTAAATCCGGCTTTTGATTGGCTGGTTGGTACCAAAAGAACTTACCGAGATCATGTGTTGCAATTGATAGAGCGATGTGTTTATCGTCGCAGTACTGTAAAACTAATTAATAACTAATGATGCTAAGGGATATTAATATTATGTCTATGAATTGCCGAGGCCTTGGTAAAAAAAAGAAACGGGTAGATGTACTTAACTACTTGAAAGCTAAAAAACCAGACATTTTGTGTTTACAGGATGTTCATTTTACAAAACAAGTAGAAGCACATGTTAAATCAATTTGGGGAGATAAATGTTATTTTTGTAATGGTACTTCCAATTCAAGGGGAGTAGCAATTCTTTTTAATGATTTATTTGATAGTATAGTGTATAATACAAAGAGTGATCCGTCCGGAAATTACTTGGCGTTAGATTTTACATTTGATTCTAAACGATCAACACTGATTAATATATATGGTCCTAACACGGACAGTCCAGATTTTTATACGGAAATTATTCAAGTCATGAATACGTTTGAAAACGCTCATAACATTTTGTGTGGCGATTGGAACTTAACATTAAATCCTGATATAGATAACAAGAACTATGTTAATACAAATAACCCAAAAGCAAGAAAAATTGTACTTAAACTTATGTCAGAAAATGATTTAATAGACGCATGGAGAACAATACACCCTGACATAAAAAGGTTTACATGGCGACAACACAAACCACTAAAACAAGCACGGCTCGACTTCTTTTTGATATCAGAGGAATTACTCTCAATAATAGACACATGTAAAATAGACCCAGGATATCGTACAGATCACTCTTTGGTTAGCTTAAAGGTATTAACACAAACGAAAAAAGATAGAATCACCTATTGGAAGTTCAATAATAGCTTGTTAAGAAATGAGGAATATGTTAAAATAGTTAAAAAAGAAATTCAAACAATTACAGAACTATATGCTGCGTCGCCATACAAAAGAGACACAATTAAGGATATCCCAGTCTCAGATTTGTCCCTTTCTATTAATGATGCATTATTTTTTGAAATATTGCTCTTAGGAATAAGAGGCAAAACTATTTCGTTCTCCTCAAGGTTAAAAAAAGAAAATGAAAAGCGAGAAAAAGAATTAGAAGATAAAATTAATGTAATTGAAAGAAAGATGGATGAACTTCAAATTGGTCCAGAAATGGACAACAATATTGAAGAGCTAAATTCCATAAAGATTGAATTACAACAATTACGTATGGTTAAAATTGAAGGGATCATGCTGAGATCGCGAGCTCAGTTGGTGGAACAAGGGGAAAAACCATCTTCTTTCTTCCTTAATTTGGAGAATAAAAAGATTGTAAATAAAAGTTTGAATAAAATTAGGAGGGAAATGGGTCAGGATATAACTGATAATAAACAAATTATAAAGAATGTAGAAAATTATTATAACAAATTGTACAAAAACAAAGACGTTAAAATTGATCTTGTAACTATGAAAACAATATTTGAAAAAAATAGTATGACAAAATTATCACAAAAACAAAAGGAGGAAATTGAGGGGCCATTAACAATTGATGAAATATTACAAGTTCTTAAAAATATGAAAAACAATAAAAGTCCCGGACAAGATGGTTTCTCCGCCGAATTCTTTAAATTTTTCTGGATTAATATTAGTGGTTATTTAGTTAGAATGCTCGATTGGGTGTATAAGAACGGAAAACTATCTCAATCTCAACAAATTGGAATCATAACGCTTATACCTAAACCGAATAAACCAAGGGACCTTCTAAAAAATTGGCGACCTATATCACTATTAAGCATCACCTATAAGTTAGCGTCTGGGTGTATAGCTAATCGAATAAAGAATGTATTAAGTCATATTATAAGTAGAGAGCAAAACGGTTTTATGCCAGATAGATTTATTGGCGAAAATATTAGACTAATGAATGACATTATATGTCTTAGTGAACATATATTTTTGTATTTTTGTAATTTGTGCAGAAATATTGAATAATTTAATAAAGCAAAACAAACTAATTAAGGGAGTTAAAATTAGAGATGAGGAATATACAATATCTCAATATGCAGACGACACTACCATTATACTTGATGGGTCTGAAGCATCACTGCATGCAACACTCGATACACTGGATACATACGAGAGTATTTCCGGTTTAAGAATAAATGAAGAAAAAACAAAAGTTGTATGGATAGGTAGTAAGAGAGGTAGCAATGTAAGGTTAAAAACAAGAAAAAAGATAAACTGGATAGGCAATGCCATATTTTCAATTTTAGGTATTGACTTTTCATTAGATGCAGTTCAAATGATTAATGTAAACTATGAAAGAGTGTTTTTAACGATAGAGCGTATGATAAACCAATGGTCTAAAAGAAACTTGACAGTTATTGGTAAAATAACTATTATTAAATCACTCTTGTTACCAAAACTCATTCATATGATCATGTCCTTACCGAACCCATCAAATGAATACGTAGTACGTCTTAATAATTTATTTTTTCGTTTTATTTGGCAAAACAAACCTGATAAAATAAACCGGCATCAGATGAAAAGTGATTACTTACATGGTGGATTAAGAATGGTAGATTTAAACTTTTTTTTTATGTCATTAAAAATAACTTGGTTGCGTAGAATTTTCAACAATAAATCCGAAGACAACCCAATATTTAAGCTATTTAAGTACATAACAAATTTGTCTAACTCTATGCAACTTGAAACGAATTGTAAACGTCTGTCCAGCATTAGAGATAATGTTAAAATTCTCTTCTGGAAAGAGGTAATAGATGCATGGAGTAATTTTATTTCTATTCATTATCCAAAGTCTGTTGACGAGCTATTACGAATGCAAATTTGGAATAATGAAGTAATAAGAATAGGCAACGAATGTATAAGATATGGAAATTGGGAAAAAGCAGGTATTTTGTTTGTTAATGATTTGTTTAACAGCAATGGGCAATTTATGAATAAAAAAGAAGTCGAAGATACCTATGGTATTAAGATAAATTATATAAAATTAATAGGATTAAAAAGGCTTCTTAGGGAAAAATTTAACAATTTAATGATATGTGAAATTAAAAAAACAGTTTTGCCAGATATTCCATTTCATATAAAAGTACTCTTTCAACAAAGAAAGGGATGTCGTATTTTTTATGATGTTTTAAATAACTCAATGTTTAAATCATGGAAAGCACAAAAGAAATGGGCAGAAAATAAATTTGTATTCAATAACGAACAATGGAAAACAATCTACCTAGCTCCACATACGTGTACAATGAATATTGCTTTAATATATTTTCAATATAAAATTGTAAATAGAATAATTGCAACAAATGAACAATTATTTAAAATGAATATAAAAGAAACTTCAATGTGCTCATTTGGAGATGGTAAAATTGAAACCATTCAGCATTTGTTCTGTAATTGTCCAATAGTAAAAAGGATATGGAACCTCCTCCAGGAAAAAATTTCAGAAAAAACTGGAGTGCAATTTACTTTTAGTAAAGAGAGCATAATTTTCGGATACCAAGATGCGCATCAGTTTTTTAATTTAAAAGCCATTAATGCAATTATTCTAATTGTAAAATCATTTATTTATAAATGTAAACTAGTTAAATGTAAGCCAACTATCAAAATGGTTATGAACGAGTTAAAAAGGTTTTATGAAACAGAACAATTTATTTATCATCAGAATTTTGAGGACAGTATTTTTAATAGAAAATGGATAAAATTAGAAGAATTTATAAATCAAATATGAAATGGTTAGAGAGTAGAATAATTTTTATGAACCTTTATTTAATTTGTTAGATGGATATCTTTGTTGTTGTTTGTTTGTTGCTTTTTATTTTAATTTTTTATTTGATTATGTTTTTCCTTTGTAATGTATTATATGATGAAATAAAAAAAAAAAAAAAAAAAAAAAACAAATCACAAAACACAAACAAAATTAGTAGAAAACACATCCGAAAGGCATAACATTCAGATTATTATAAACAAAATTACAGATAAAAACTACATTACTAGGGTACAATTGTTTTGAAACGGGCATTCAATATGGTATAGCTACATACCAATGCCGTTTCGTTTAGTTTTTAATTTATTCTGTTCATTTTACTTTTATTCACGCAAAACACATCTTGAAAAGTATTTAAGTTTTCGTCTGTTTGACAAGCCACGGCTTCCGACCTCTACACAATCTTCATGTATAACCTTTTAGTGTCAAATCATAATTGAATGCTGCATACTTGGCTAATTTGGTTAATTTTTAGCTATCGACTAAAATATTACCATGTTATAGGCATAATAATATTAGTTAGCACAAAAAATAGTAATGTTATGCGCAAAATGTTTTCTAATAATTCAAGTTTATAAAGAATGATATGCATTGAATTGAAAATAATAATATAGCATCGACTAAACTACCTAAAAATTGTTTTAAAAACGATTTAAAGCAAGTAATATAATTATAGTAGGTCTAATCATGGATTAAAGAATAGAAGGATATGCATCGACGTGAGATCAAGGGTTCCTTGACTCTCGCCGACAGACCGCGGACCGCCCACAATGTTACAGTTTAATTAACCGCATGGTAACAACGAAACGGTCGCGTGCCTAATATATTGTTTACTGCACATGTGCAACGACATTTAACCTTGTTGGCTACTACGCTTCTTTCGCGCGTTCTTTGGTGGCATGATGTTTGTAGATGGTCAACTATTGACTATGTTGGTTTCTGCCGCGATTGATCTACGCTAATGATTTTTTTATGATGATTAAAGTAGCATTTTATGACCTGTAGTAGCCCTACATCTGAGACAATAACTATTAGTTGTCTCATTTGTTGTAAAATTACAAAATCAGCAAGAATGCTAGCCTAGCTAGGCCCAGGCCTTGTACTAACTAGGCTAAACTGGGCTAGTAAACCCTATGATTTGCCGACATTGATACTGCCTAGGTAGGCCTAGGCTAATCTTAAATACTCACCGTTGTCTTACTTCTTGTGTGAATAATAATAATAGGTAGGCCTACTTCGTTTGTTCGTGATCAAGTTTGCCCTGCGTGTACTTTTCAAAACGACCGCTAGGTAACGAATCGCAACTATACATAGCCAGCCAATCCCGGATCAGGGATCGCTGTTTTCATTCAATTAGGCCCGGTGATTGGATGTGATGTGGATGACATAACCACTAGCCAATCACCAGGCACTACAGTTTAAATATAATCACATCGATAATTAAGGAGATTTATGAAGAAACCACTGCTTAGCCATATATTAAAAAACACGATTGTTGTATGTCTGAACACCGGCCACGCTAACAACATACATGGTCAAATGCATAATTTAATATTCTATAGATTAACGCAATTTTTAATGACAGAAGATGGCAGGCAAATAATGATAATTCAAATATAAAAATGGCATATTTTATTAATATTACCAACTACCTAAAATTACCAGTCGTAAGAAAGTGAACTTTTCGTAGTCCGATTGTGATGAAACTAAAACAGAATTATTCAGCAATATATGTTTGTTATCAATTAATCATCGACGCAGACATGTCAATAGAACATTCAGACTGCGCATACGATTTCTACATGGTTACGTTTTGGTCTAAAAAAATGTAACAGTTGATTCGCAGCGTTTTACAGAGGGCCGCGGTTAGAGACACGGAGTTCAATGAACGTGTTTGTTTGATTGGCAGCAGTGCTTTAGTATAGGCAAGCGCGTTGTAAAATCGTTTGATGTCACCGTCGATGCATATCCTTCTATTCTTTAATCCATGGTCTAATCAAGAAACTCAATCAAAGATTTAGGCTGGGTAAATTTAACTCACGTTTCGCCTAATATTTTGTAGAAGAAGGTTGGTAAACCGTTAATAATAACGAAAATCAGGAAAAAGAAAATATTGACAATACAACTAATAATGGTCAAACAAATGGTATAGATAACGATAACATAAACCCCGACGTTAATAATAGGAATAACAACGTCAATAATAACAATATATATACCAATGTTACAAATAAAAATATAAGTAAAAGTATTTACACGTCCATATTAGAACTAAATATATGTTTTCCTTTTACAAACAACCCAACTAAATTAAAATATATTTATCTTATGTCTGCCACAAATACTGATCTTATTGTTAAACTTGGAAAATATTTATTTTTTTCATTTAAACGTAGAACAGAATTTTTAAACGCACTCAACTAATATTTATTTAACATGTATTACATTGTATATTATTTGGGCCAAAGGCCATATATAATAAATGTTTCTTGGATCTCAAAGAAAGAATGAGAATGAGAATGAGTTACAGCAAACTGGTAACAATTAATTATTAATGTAAAGGGTAGTGTGAAAAATGAAGCATGAAGAATGAATTTGAAATGTTTGATATGATGCGTTTTTTATTTCACTATCTTCACTACCTGATGATATGTCTCATATATATCTATAGTTACTTTATCTATATTACAGGCTATATTATATATTTTGTGATTTTAAAATGTATAAAGAATGAATGCATGATTAATGTAGGCCTACACATTATTGAAATCAGTCATTGTTATGTTTAAAGCAGACAATAACATAATTGTTACCATTAACGTTTTTTGTTCTGCGATGATTTTTAATTGTGACATCGAGATGATATATTTTAAAACCAAAACATTATTGTACACAAGTTAAGCTTCAATGAAGATGATTGAATTCTAGAAAAAATATAAAAACAGGCTTTTTTCAATTGTGATTCGGTAGATAACTAAATAAAATAATCTTTGAATGAATATGACATTTAGACGTGACCGACTGCATTGTTTGTAATCACGTGGTGTTTGCTTATGTTGGACATTATTATACATAAGATAACAGTATGATGAATATATAATGAGGCAGATTAATGCTCTTAGGAGAAAAGCCTTTTTCATAAATTTTGTAATTTTTTTACAAATTACCTGATCTAAAAATTAGGCCTACAGTTATAATTTATTTTAACTAAAGTTACTAAATGTTTTGGTAAATTTTCATCAAAAATCAAACAAAATAACTGCAAAAGTGCCCTGTTTTCCAAGTAGTTCCCGCTATTTTTAAGTACAAATAATTTGAGAAAAGGCTATATCTGAAATTTGAACCCCCAAAATAAAAAAAAATAATAATTGAAAATTATGTCAGATATTTTTTAATAATGTTCTTTTGAAATTTATATTCATTTGAAAATAAAATACTACATGAACTTTTGTAATGAAAAACAAAAACACGTTTTGGTCAATTACTCAAAAGTAGCCTTTTGTAGATAAGCCCTTTTCTCAAAACGGCAGTATAGGCCTACTGTAATTGTCCTAAAAATGTGTTTCTTCAATAGCATTACTATTTGAATGTGTGTACAGTATTTAAATTGATGTTTTAAGAGAAAATAAATGACAATAAATGAGCTGTTATGAAATGGACAATTTAAGTAGAAGAATGTAACGATTAAAAAAAAACTTGGAATAAACTTGTTATACTTGCCCAAGTAAACATTTATAATACTATTATTACTAGGTAGAGAAATATGTTTTATTTAAAAGTGGTGAGAACCACAAGGAGAATGCAGTGTATCTCAATAATATCTACATGCAGAACAACATAATTGCCTTTCTATATAGGTTTTCATATTGACTGACTGATCCATTTTATAGGAGCAAATACATTTTATTAAATGGGATGGGAATTCATCCCTGGCCGAAACGTTACCGATTCGACGAAAAGCTGAATCTGAAGGCAGCGATGGCGTTCCACAGTCATATATTTGGCGTTCCATAAGTTATAGCGCCACCTTTGGTTGGTATTTGGCGCATAGATTTGAAAACGACAAACGACGATATTTTGTAGGCTCTCTGTGACGTGAGAAGAAGTAATGTTTCTAGGCCTACGTGTTTTTTATGTCGATTTATGAATAAGGTATGTATTTGAAGATGACTAAAGCATCTATATAATGTTTATAATCCCCTTAATGTCTAACAATATGTTGAAATCATTTCTTATTAGCCACATCATACATTTAAACATTCAAACTTATTCCTGCTCTATTAGTATAATTATGATAGCTGTGCTGTGTTTCAGCCCGACGACGAACGATACCTGACGAGCCGCCAGACTCCGAGAAGAATCGTCGTTCTAGCCTATCATTTTATGCCTAGCCTAGGCCTACATCTATTAATCAAATGGGCCATCCCATTCCCAGCCGCCTAAGCTAGCCTAAATCGAGGGCGCGCCACCTAAGTCTAGTGTGAAGCTTTGTACACAAATAGAAACGGAATTTTACCTTACTTAAAAAATGTATTGTAATTTGTAGGCTACTACTAGTAGCTAGGTAGGCCTAGCCTCTACTACTACTAGCTAGGCTAGGCCTATGTTGTCCCCCTGAAAAAATAATTCTTAAAACATTTTTTGTTGAAGAATAGGCTAGGCCTAGAAGGCTAGCCTATGCATAATAGGCTAGGCCTAGTACTTACGAATACAGATCACTCCGGCCGCGATTCACTCCGGCCGCGATTCATTCCGGCCGCAGCTATGGAGCGCCCAATGAGTCTTTTACAACCGAGAGACGTTTTTTTGTAGAGAATCAAAATAAATATTTGTAATCATATAGTATATTTTTCGACGTGCATTACGTCATAACCAGCCAATGGGGTGCTGGACTTTGGATTTTTTCATATACGCGAAAACAGTGATCAACCGCATTTTCTTTATGCTTCATTTATCGGTATTATCGCCGTCGTGTGTGACAAAAACTAAATGTAGCCTACGTCTGTTATTATTATTATTGAAAAGCCAAAACATGTTGATTTTAATTCTAGAATACAAAAAAACCGTTTCAAAAGAGGCCTAGGCCTACTTACTACGTACTATAACCTCATTATATGAGTTTGTTTGTGTAGGGAAAGCGATGCCAGGCTGGGGCCAGCTGCATGTGTGCGCTGATTTCTGTGACTCAGACCTGGGGCTACTGTCTAAAAATCATAGTATTTGAGGGCCCCTTTATTGTCCGCACTTGCTTGTTGTTTATGGTCACCATTGTAAACAAAGTTTAATAAAAAATATAGGCCTAAAGGCCATTTGGAATAAAAATAAAACCCTCATCAGCGCACACACACCCATGCAGCCTGGCGCCGCCGACAGGAATTCTCTACATACAACAGACGCGATATGAAAAAAAATCAAAAGTCCTTATACGATGACGTCACACACATACCAGCACCCCATTGGCTGATTATGACGTAATGCAATTTTACCGTACCTTTAGTAAACAGAAGTTAGAATACGGTACCGTATCTTTAGCCACAGCGTATATTTTTTCTCTTTCAGGATCACAACAACATCGCAAGTGTTTTAAATTAGGTCTAATGCTAAAACAAAATAATTTATGTGTTGTATCCAATTAAATGTAATAGGCTAGTATAATTGTAATGTGATTAATTAATGTAATTTATTGCAATGTACCCTATATGTCATATTATTGTTATCATATATAAATTAAAATATAAAATCATTGTAAATTGGACTGTACAAAAATAATATATTAATTCTTGATACAATTCCAGGTAACATTAATTACACGGATATTTGATTATTTGAAATGAATTAATATTGTAAATATTGTTATTAACTATAACAAACATCAATAATAATTGATTATTTGAAATAAATAAATTAATATTTTACATATTGTTATTAACTATAATTAGTAAGTATGGGTACTGGCAAGATATGTGTTATAAAAATAAGGGTTTTAACAAATTTTTAATGTTAATAAATGTAAAGCTATAAAAATAAATGTACATAGAAAGAAATTAAATAGTGTTATTCAAGCATTAATTAGACGGGTATTTGATTATTATTTTATTATGGAATTTAATTAAGTTAAGTTTAGTTTGAAAGAAAAAGCAGTTCCAACTTCTTTGAATGTTATTGTTAATGAAAAAAGTAAAATTGTTGCTAATAAATATTCAACTAGTTCCATTTAAATTCACCAAGAATTTGTTATAACTAACAGTAACACTGAACAGTATAGAAAACGTAGATATGGGCGCTCCATACTAACGGCCCCTTTGCACAGGAAGTCGAATTGAATAGCGGCCGGAGTGCATACCATCGCGCTAAACTGATACGGCGGCCGGAGTGAAGCGCGGCCGGAGTGAAGCGCGGCCGGAGTGAAGCGCGGCCGGAGTGATCGGCTACCGTACTTACTAGGCCTAGGTCTATATGCCATTTTAATGTCGCCTCATACTGTACATCATAGCCGGCCTCATATAGGCTCTAAATTTATTTACCTGAAAAAAAACTGTAAATTAAAGCAAAAATTGGCTGGCTGCCAGTCAATACAGTTTTTTTTGTTTAATTTATTATTATTTTGTCATTTTGTAAGTGAAAGTATTATTTTTTCTGTTTCTTTTTCTACGGACCTTTTAAACTTAAATATTAATTAAAAACATTTGAATGTTGTATTCTTTTTATCTATAATAGGCCTACCTAATAATAACTAAAAGTATCTTAATTCTTACTATACACTGTTGCTAGCTAGTATCCTGTAGGCCTATCCTACTAGGCCCTACTGTATATCAATACAATAGACCTACCAGTACCACCATTCAAATCCACCTTTCTTTCTGGCTCCTCTACTTTTGGCGTAGTAGTAGGCTAGCCTACTGTAACTATACATATCACAGTTGTAAGCCCCTAGCAAACCCTAATATTGATTAAATTATGTCCAAAATTCAAAGCTTGTAATTGTCTAACTATCATTGTATCAATCAATCCGGCCTATTTGCGCTAACCAATTGTACAAAAAATTTTCTGAGAATACAAATATTATAGTACAATATTCTGACATTCTACTGTGTAACTGTAACATTGTACATAACGTTTCCTGTGTTTTTACTTTATTTTTAGAATAACAAAAACTGAAAATGAGCTTTGAATTTGTCATACCGCTGCATCAATCAGACTTACTAAGAGCATCAGGAGCCAATCAGTATGTGGTTGAAGACCTTTGTGTTTCCAGGCAAATTGCAGATAAAGTATTTGGTAGATACATTTATTTATAAACAAATTTAATAATTCAATTCATGGTATCTGATTGTTTAATAGATGTTGTATAGTTATTGCCATGCCCTTAAATCACCCCTTAACTGCATGTGTCTGTGTTTTTCGTTATAGAATTTATACTAACAGTATATAAAAATAAGTAATTCCGGTTTAGTAATTGTATACCAAATGCCATATTTCATTTCAATAAAAAACAATAAACAAAACAATATTAAAATACACAAACATAATAAATAACAGGCAAATCATGAAACAGGGCACCCCAATTATTGAACTACTGTGTAAATCACTGTTGGGTGGGGAAATGAATGGAAAACCTTTTTACTCAAACAGAAAATCTAAGTTTCAATTTGTAACTTGGCAAAATAGAATTTTAATTTTTTTTTATGGTAACGATACTGTAGAATCCACAAGTTATCTTTATCTTATAGGCCGAAATAATAGATACGGTAGCACGCCCTATGTTGCTTGCTGTATGTTTCAAGTATTTCGCTTAGATTCATTTATTCGTGGAGTACTAACTTAATGTTTAAACGGAAAAGCTATACAGTAAAGTCCTGAATCAAATACGTCCATTGACTGTCACAAATGCTTTAATTAGACTTAATTAATATAAATTATTGGTGTTTTTTTACTTATTCTTTTTTCTTTTTCTTATTCTAGGTTGTAAATCATTGTTACGGAATGATGGACCACTTATGCTACTTGAAACCTTTGATATATTTTACAGTGTTTTAAGGTACTGACATTTTATTTATCTTAAATTACGCCAGTGCGTCTTCTCCGGGCAGGCGATGTTGGTTCGTGATTGCTACGATTCCTGTGCGGTAGTATTGAGTTGTTGAAATATTATTCGCATTACATCTGTCTGTGTGGTCTGTGGAGTTGCGGCATATAAACTCTCTCAATCTTATTGGTATTACATACACATACCTGTAAATAAATTTATCAACATTTAAAGCTCTGTCTGCACTATCAAACTAGTTTTCAAGACAAAAAAAGTGTGATGTGCCCAAATATGGTAGTTATAATTACTGTATGTGTCCGACTCCAAATATAGTAGTGATATGACATTATGTCCATATATGGGCACATTCACATTTTTTACTTTTTTGTTCTTTTAAAAAGATATTTTATACTTTACAAATGGAGTTTGCTTTTTTTCCAGGCAATTTAAAGATGTAACTTCTGAGGTGAAGGAGATGGCCTGGGAATTTCTTTTAAAAAGTTAGTTTTTTCTTGTTTTCTTTCATAAAAAGATGATCATTAAATCTCACTTTTGACAAGAATGTCAGAAACAAACTAAAGGTCCTAGCTTCAAATTATCATCAGTACAGAGGTTCCTGGGTAAAACTCGAACCCACAACCTCTGTCACTAGCCTGCCAAGCCAATAAAATCTAGGATTAAAAGTAAAATTTCACTGTCTAATTCAATTCTATTTACAGTGTGCAAACAAGAAACACAAGGGTTAGCAACATATTTAGAGGAGGACCAGCTAGACTCCGTATCGAGACAGCGTCACTTGAACTTTCTTAAGATGAACATGTACTTGCTGAGCCAGATGGCTGAGACATTTGAGACCGTATTAACAAGGCCAGCGACCAGTATTGCATCAAAAAAAGTAATTATTATTAAGCTCTTTCTACCAAACTTTATGTAACAGAATATGTGATATGCCCATCCTATACGGACATGATGATTTCATATCACTACCATATTTGGGCATATCACTACCATATTTAGCCATTTCACACATTTTTTGTCAAACTCTATCGGTAGTGTTTGACATAGCTTAAGAGGGTTAAACCTTAAACCTAATGTTGACTCTACATCCCAACATGCAGTGCACAAGCTCCACCTACTTTGTAAACAAATTCAATCATCTGTGCATAAATAATGGAAAACATTAGTATTGTACATACAGTCAAAACATTGACCAAAGGTTATCAAAAGATGGAAGAACTCTTTACATTGGTGCAAATAATGACAAAAATAGTATATTTAAAGTAAATTATTTTTTTGCTGTTTAAATCAAACAATTAAATGAATTCTTCATCTTTAATTATGCAAGTAAAAGGTTTATCAGTGCTAGATAATAAATACATAATATGTGTTGAATGTGTAATATATATACAGTATACTGTACATTATTTTCATTATGCTATCAAAACAGTATGTTAACATAACAGTTTCATCTGAATTGGATTTTACATGTTAGGCTCCCTATTATTAATTTAAATGTGTATTTTCATATAAAAATAATATTTGTTTGATAGCAATATTTTTGTGCGTTGTTTGTTAATTTGGTGTTTGAATTTTCTAATCGCAAAGGGTGGTCGTAAGAAAGCTGCAAACGTAGGTTTTGATTGGGAAAACGAGAAAGAGAATTTCATCAGTGTCATTTCTCAACCACTTCAATTGGATATATATCGTCTCTGGGATCCACCAATTGTAGAAGAGGAGTTTGTTAAGTAAGGACAATATCAAAATTTAATTGTCAATGTCAGAATGTAGTGTTACTCTTTGTTGAATAACTTTATCATTCTACCAATCACTCAAATTTCTGCTTAATCATTAACGTTCTTAAATATGCTACCTTTTGACTCTTCCTTATTTTTAGTATAACAAATAGTGCATTCATTTGTTTTGTTTCAATTTCCTTTGAGTTACTTAGTTTCAATGGCCAACCAAAACTAACATAATGAACATTCTTAAATGTAAGCATGATGTTCAATTTTACTGTTTATGTGCTACTATAGCCCACAAAGCACGCAATATTGGCTAGCCAGTGTACAGTAGTTGCTAATGACTGCACTAATTTCTCTACAACTAATTAATAGACATTTATTTCAATTTAACTGTGTATTCAACTGCAGTTTTAGTCATCTGTGCTATATTAGTATGTATGATTAGTTATTGATTGAAATTATTTTTGATTGTAGCCTTGTAGCCAACTGTTGTTACAAATTACTTGAGAACCCTTTGACATGCCGCAACAAACCATGTAAGGACGCCATCTTTAATTTGATTGGACTACTAGTGAAACGCTACAACCATACCCTCAGTAAGTATTCATACCTTATTTAAAATTTAATGAATGAATTTAAATTAAATATTTCTTGTTTCATAATTTGCCAGAATTGATACTACCATGTCTTTTCTAACTATTAGCAAACGCTACAAGCTAACATGGTTACACCTGAAATACTGTATATAATTACCTTATGAATATTCAAATTAGTTAGATATAAAATTCACAAAATATGTGTTTGCAAATTTTACTGTACATTTATCGAAATTCATTTAGCCTTTTCTTTCCACCATTTTAGACCGGAAGATTCATTTATCTGTCGGGGAAAATCATGAGAGACATTACAAGTATTTAAATTTGTTAATCAATATTCAATATTTGCATTGTATTTTGTATACAGGTGCTAGTTTGAAGGTTACACAGTTACTACAGCACTTTGAGCATGTATCAGGACCATTGGCAGAAGCTGTAAGCCTCATTTGTACCAATTTTGGTGTCAAGAACATTGTTAGTGAAATATTCAGGTATGTACATTTATGCTATTTAACACCGGCCTAAATGTACCAATAGATTGTTAGTTTAAATGAGGTTAGGAGCATTCCTGGCACCAAAGAATTCCACCCCACAGAAAAATGTCACCACAAATGTTGGCCTCAATCATACAAAACCTGAACATTTCTGTACTATCACCCTCCACAAAAAGAGAAACACACGGTCATGAATAAATATTCAAATATATATTTTCAGAGAAATCGGCAGCATGGATCCGAAGGATTTAGCCAGAGACAACAGTGGTACAAGATCTTGCGCAGCATTTCTGGTTGAACTTGCTGAGAGGATCCCTGCCATTATGCTGCCAAGCATGAGTGTCCTGTTGTGCCATTTAGATGGGGAGGTATGCCACAAATTTGGTGTCGATGGTACAAGCTTGTGTATCAGATTTACTTTAAGTCAAATTAGTTAAGCCTAGATTTCCCATTGAGAAATAGAGCCACGCTTGTGGTATCTGTAATAGAGTTATTGAATTGTTGAACTTTTGTATATTTTAGTCTTATACAATGAGGAACAGTATGCTGGGTGTGATTGGAGAGATTGTTCTGCAAGTTCTAAGTGGAGATACATTGGATAAAAAGGCTAAAGATACTCGTGATCAGCGCCTTGACAAATTAGAGGTTTGTTGTTTGAAAAACAAACACACTTTTAGCTGATTTTAGTATGAAAATGTTTGAGAGTTAAAACTTTGGAAAAACCCACCTATAAATTTGTTTGCATTTGAATGCAAAAACAACAGGGGTTATGAATTGTATGTACAATTAACATTAGAAAGAATGTCTTCTCTCACATACAGGAGTTCCTAGTAACTGTCTGTTTAGATTTCAAACACAGGTATATCCAAGGTTGACTTGTTGCTTTAAATGAAAGCAGTTTACATCACCTACACGATGTTTTGGCCATTATCACTGGCATTCAGTTCTGAATAATTCAGAACCATGTCCACAGTTTTGCTGCTTCCCAGCTAAGCGGGCAAACCTGTGATTTACAAACAGTAAACAAAAACAAACGGAAGCAATTAATTAGGAAATAAAAAATAAAGATATATATAATAAATAAATTGACGGATGAATTTAAGAAAGTTTATAAAAATATGCTAAAATATTTCATTTAATAACAATTATTAAATATATTCAATAGGAAGTTGGAAAAGAAGGGGTACTATATTGTACACAATTCTGGGCACAACCTTCTCATGAAACGAACATATGGCAATATATGTTTTAACACTAGGGCCATAGAGCTGTTGTAGGCCTAGGTTAGGTTGGCCTACTGGAGCTTAGAGTTGAATGTTCAGGATTCTTTTCTACTCTATTTTATCTTCACAAATTTAATTCTTAGGATCATATTCACGATGTTCACGCATTCACTCGCAGTAAAGCTCTTCAGATTTGGCATCGGATGTGCAACAATTAAAATTGTAATGATAATAGTATAATCATGCTAGTACGAAGAAATAAATACTCGCAAATAAAATTTAATTTAAAAATCATGATAATAAGTGTTTTGTTTCGTTTTCTTTCTGTTTTTATACTTGTACTATTATTGTTGCTCTTTTGGCGCTCCATAGAAACAAAAACATTGAGCATGAGGAGTTACAGTATACAAAGAAACACGTCTGTAAAATCATCAATTTAAAGGATTTATTTATTTGTTTTTATGTGTTTCTCCTTCTGAAAGTACTTATAAGTCCTAATTTTAAAGTGTGGTATTCAGGATAAATTTAGTTAACAAATTTGGAGTCAAAATACAAGAAAGGCAGGTGCGAAAGAAAAACATCCTCTGAACCACACAATGGAGTAAATATATACCAACAAATAACCCGTCAAGTTTGTTTGTTTGTTGTAAAGAAAAAAATATACATTATTTTACTCAACGGGCAAAAATAACGTGAGTTTATCTATGTTTTGCGGTAGTATTTAATTATATTTATGTTAATAAATGTAACCTACTATGTTTAAAATTATGTATGGATAAACAAGTATTGTTTTTGAAGCTGTAGGATATCTTAGAATTTGTAATCTTAGTTCTTGGGTCTTAGCTTTCGTGATCTTAGGTCTTAGGGGGTCTTAGCTTTCGTAGTCTTAGGTTTCGTGACACCCGTATTATATTATTAATTATCTCTCAACGTAGGAATATACAGTAGGCCTACTCATCAGGCAATCTTATCCGGAATTAAATTTTATTCATAATACTCACTATTATAATACAGTAGGCCTAACTCATTGAATGTTATACAAAATACAGTAATCACATTAGGAAGATGGAACGCAAAACAAAAGGTGTTTTGATTAAAATAAATAATATTATAGTAGGCTATTATAAATTGCTGATAATGTAATAATTCCAAGTCAACATGAAATCAATCAATCAGGCATCCTTCAGTCAAAATTGACTATGGAGACAACATTGGAGAGAATTTCATCGGTTATCCAGTGAGTTTGTGGCGGCCGTAAATGTGTTCAGAAACATTATTTAATATAAAAAATAATAATATAATAATAATAGGCCTACATTAAGACCACATCAATTACAAAACATATTCTTGCCAAAGCACAGTGAAGTTTTTATAAATTAAATATATTGTTAATCGCAATGGAATTAATAATTTCTTGGTAGGCCTAATCTAGCATTTTTGTATACGAGAGGATCATATAAAGAATGCGGTCGCGTTATACGCTTAACACTCTGCGTTGCTTATCGTTCTCAAGCAGATATGCTCAACACAGGCGTATTAATAGTAGTGCGTATTGCGTAGGGCATATCTGATTGGTCGATTGCAGCCGCCATCTTGTTGGTTCCCTCTCCATGGAGAATCACATTTTGAACTGCGATTACACTGCAGTTTGACATCCAGGCTTCGGCTATATAAAATATCATTGCTACAACTAGAAGGTAAGCGAGCGTGCCCACAGATGGTTCTCGAATACACAGTAGTTTCAGCTATACAATCTTTGGTTTCAGCGTTAAAAAAATGTTTTTTTTATGTACGAACCGCAGGACTTTAATACATTGTCGTTTACAGAAAAGAATAAATAGACACGATGATTTATGTAGTCAACTAAAATTAGCTCCCTGGGAATCACTTCCGAAAGAGAAACTTGTCACAAAATGAGTCCAAATTTTTGATTTGAATTTGATTTTGAATTTAAACAATTCGTGTTTTGTATGTTAAATTTGGGTTGAGGGGTGGGGAAGAGGATGTATACAAAGCGGAACAGTTTTTAAATATATTCTTTATCCACCAACGAAATATAATTGTTTCATGTTTTATGGGCCTATAAATAATAAACCACTAAATACAGTAAAACATTTGTGATTTTTAAATCGCAAATGTTTTAACAAAGTATTAAAATAATATTTAATATTAAAACTGTCCCTGTCATAGTCGATTGAAATAGTAAAGTACATGTAACGACACACCACTACTCTTTTTTATAATTATTAATTAATACAAACGTTGAGAAGCAACTGTCAGCAATAAAGTTTATTCTGTATAGTATGTGTTTATATATCTAACAGTCACAGTAATAAAGTTTATTTGTATATATGTTTATATTATATCTAACAGTACCCACACTCACAGTAAGACATTTTCGATTCAAATGCCGACAAAAAATGGTTATTATACTATATCTTAAGGTTTTAAGTTTATTTTCCAAGGGCCCATAAATTTACCTACTTGTGTTAAACCAAGGACTTATAAATTTACCTACTTGTCTCTGGGAGACAGAGAGATTGGAATGTTGCATTTATCGCAAATCAATACATTTGTATAAACGTATATTAAATCTATCAAAATAGTATATTTAAAAAAAAACGGCCTGTCTTCAACACTATGATGCTGTAATCGAGCTTTTCAAACTAACCGGTTTTCAGCTATTAAAAACTATTATCGTAGGAGGAGATAGGTAAATGCGAAGCATTGTTGAAACCTACGACCGCAAATGTGAATCAACCACAAATGTGAAAACGCCCACAAATGTGAATCAACCACAAATGTGAAAACGCCCACAAATGTGAAAACAACCACTAAATGTGAAATCGCATCACCCATCACTAATGTGAAAACAACCACTAAATGTGAAATCGCATCACCCACCACTAATGTGAAAACAACCACTAAATGTGAAATCGCATCACCCACCACTAATGTGAAAACAACCACTAAATGTGAAATCGCATCACCCACCACTAATGTGAAAACAACCACTAAATTAATGTGAAATCGCATCACCCACCACTAATGTGAAAACAACCACTGAATGTGAAATCGCATCACCCATCACTAATGTGAAAACAACCACTAAATGTGAAATCGCATCACCCACCACTAATGTGAAAACAACCACTAAATGTGAAATCGCATCACCCACCACTAATGTGAAAACAACCACTAAATGTGAAATCGCATCACCCACCACTAATGTGAAAACAACCACTAAATGTGAAATCGCATCACCCACCACTAATGTGAAAAAAACCTCAAATGTAATTAAGAGCGCCCACATGTGAAAAGGATCATCGCCAACAATTGTGATAACGCCCACTAATGTAAAACAAAGAACATTTCGTCCACAAATGTAAAAAAAAAAAAATCATGTCAAATGTAGTGCTATACCCAAACAATAGTGATACATAAGCTTAGTATTTTACGAGTTAATGTTAATTTATTTATATACATTATGTTGAGTTTGTTCAATACTTGTGGGTACACGATGCGCGTTGGATTACTATATTAAGTCGTAGTAGTTTGTTTTATGGGTTTGCTACTGACTGACATTGGAGAGCATATGCCCCCATTAAGATTCAAGAACTTGTGTGATCTATTGTAAGTTTATATTTAGACTAAAAGTGATTTTGGGTGACAAAGGGTGGAACTCGTGACCTAGTGCTACCCTTCCCACTGGACCTGCCCCTGATCAGATTTACATGGTCTCTGCAGGTTTATTTTTAGATACTGTAGACATTACACAAATACTAAGAAAAGATAACTTTAAAAAAAAACTTTATTATAAATTTTTTCCTCAAGAAAAAGTTATTTTACTAACAACATTTATAATAATTAACATTATTAATTATCAACAATAATTACATAAACATATTCTAAAAACTACTGTATATACAAGGCATAACTATACACAGATAAAATAAAACAATAAACAAATACAATATCAGCGCGATTCGATCATACAGAACATTACAATTGTTACTTCATTATACTGCAAAGTAGATTATTAATAATGCATTTAATATTTTTTCTTTCTTAATAATACATTAATTTACACATTTACAAATCACACATGTAATAAATAATGTGATATGACAGTATGCTCACTGTATACACATTCACATTTACTACAGATGAAATATATCAAGATATTTATGAAATAGGAACTGGTTTAATAGGGGTCTAGTTTTTGTTTTGTGTTTCATTGATTAATCAAGCATACGAGTATGAGATAAACTGGACATTTGATTTTATACACTGTATATTAATTTAATCATATATTAGAAGAAAATCATTGTTTATAAGATTTATGTTTTAATGTAAAAAAAAAATCAAAGAAGAGAGAGTGAAAAGCTTTATATCATCCCTGTCTGTTCTAAAATAGTTATTCTAGGCCTAGCTAGCCTAGTGTCCCAAGTATTTATATTGTTAATAATACAACTACTTACAAAACAAAACAATCGAATGACTGAATGAAAAGAACAACATACCTCGAAATACAAACTAGACAAGCCAAGTTGAGGCAGCCAGTAGTAGTAGTTGGTTGGAGCGATGGTAGCGGCAGTGTGGGTGTTGAATGCATGCATTAGTCGAAAGTGGTGGTGGATGGGCATGTGGGATCGGCTTAGGTTAGCAAATAAAAGAAGTAAACAAATGAAAGAGGAGCTTCAAAATAAGAGAGGAGTAATCTGTTGCAAAGATTAAAATTCACAACGATCTGATAATTTATTCTAATTTCCAGAAGATATAACCTATAAAATGACATTAAAACTGGGAATTACAGAAGCTATTATTAAAAATATTGGGTTTTTTTTCTCACAACACAACTAGAACTATATAACACATTAAGAATTTTTCTGACCAATGAGTTTCAAATCAGATAATCAAAGAAAATAAAATGTTTTTACTAATATACAATGGTTTTTTTTTTTATAAAAATGCCTATGTTTCTCGCAACACTGCTTGTAGATTTTTAAATTACCCCAGTATTTTATTTTAGAAATCAATTATTAAACATTAGAACTACCTATTTGTAATAAATCAGCTAAAAAAATACACCACTTTGGGCGTTATGGTGAAGTAAAGTTTAGTTGCATTTAACAATTTAAAAAAAGTGAAAACACCCCTCTTTAAATAAATGGTATCTCCCAAAGTATGAAATCAAAAATATAAAAAAAATATGAAACAGGTACACAATGCATTTGTTATTATGCATACACTAATTATTTTTTATAATTAAATGAACAAAACAAAAATATCGTTCATCAAAATAGTACCAATATCCATTTTAAAAAACCTTAAAAAAGGACAACATTTTTCAAAAATACAAATTTGGCCGTTGCCATGGAAATATATGTGTGAAAAAAAAAAAACTTAATATTTGATTTCTCTCAACACATATATAGCCATGTGCAAAATTTGAAAGAAATCCATTTTTTTTAATCTGCCACTATTTTTGATATTTCTTTGATTCTTACAGACAATGGCTCTTAAGTAGTTGGTAATATTAATAAAATATGCAATTTTTTTATTTGAATTATCATATTGGCCTGCCATTTCCTGTAATTAAAAATTGCATTAATCTATAGAATATTAAATTATTCATTTGCCCATGTCTGTTGTTACCGTGTGTTGTGGTTTGCAGTACAAGAAACGTGTTTTTAATATATAGCTATAACAGTGGTTTCTTCATAAATCTCCTTAATTATCTATGTGATTATAATTATTGAAAGTGTAGTGCATGGTGATTGGCTAGTGTTTATGTCATCCACATCAAATCCAATCATCGGGCCTAATCGAATGAAATCTTTGATCCCTGATCCGGGATTGGCTGGCTATACGTCACCACTGACTCAACTACTCTCTAGCGCTCGTTTTGAAAAGTAGACGCAACAAATGAAGCATAAAAGTACCTTGCCTATTACCAAAGAATATATATCATAAGAATGAGTAATCCGCAATTGTCCATGTGGTAGGGCGCCGCCATAAGTGTGGATGTATCTGGGATGTATACAACTTTTTGTGAAGGTTTCAATAATCAAATGCTGGACCACCGGAGTATTTTCCGATGATAAAATTGTTATCAACTACATGCCAACATCATGTTAAATACTATTTGAATATTTAATTGTTCGTTTTATGCAATTTATTTAGTAAAAACTGCCGTATAAACAGTTTGATTTATCAACCGGGCGCTACGATAGCGTGACCGGGCGTGTTGGTGTTTACGCGTTTTCACGAAGGATAGTTTAATAATATTCCTATATTTAACTTGTTTCTGGTAAAACAAATAAATGTTAATGACATTTAACATTTTCTCCTATTAATAACATGTGTTTTATACTAATTTATATCATAAAAACAATACTTAATTTACCGGGCGTACAGTAGTACACGGCAATGGTAAAGAATAGGCCGTGCTGAGTAATATTCGTTGATTTTTGGTGTTGCTGTGTTAGGCCTTTTTTGTGAACTAACTTAGCATGTTAGTAAATAATTTTCTGTAAAAGTGAATAAACACTAGTTTGTTAATAAATATGTATTATAAAATAGTTTACAATTGCAAAAACTATCATCATAATTCTATTTAATGTGACATGTATCATGTCTATTAAATCAAGTCTTATTTAGTATGTATACATCCGCCCTTATGAGGGCGGGCATCACTCACTGGAGCTCTCTGTTACAAATTTCTCATGCAAAAATCGCGGATTACTCATTCTTGTGATATATATTCTTTGCTATTACTGTATTATTATTCCCACAAGAAGTAGACAACAACAACGGTGAGTATATATATAATGATTACACGTTGTAGCTACTACACTTAAGATTAGCCTACCTAAGCCTATATCAATGTCGGCAAATCATAGGGGCTACTAGTAAGTCTGGACGGTCTGGGCGTAGTAATCTTGCTGATTTTGTAATTTTACAGGTAGGCTGAGATAACAAATAGTTGTTGTCTCACATGTAGGCCTATGTCTACTACAAGTCATAAAATGTTACTTTAAGGTCATAAAAACATTAGCGTAGATCAATCGCGGCAGATTTTGAACACTGGCATTTTTAAACCCAAAGGGTACTACAATTTCCAATCAATTTGTATTCAATCTTGTGATATATTATTAATCTAGTAATATTTCTGGGAGATCGTTTAAATCGAATTCAGAAAAGTTATAATTAAATTCGTCGCATAAATTTTGTTCGTCACCATAGCAGCTAGCGCTAAAAATACGAAGTATTAATCATGCCTCCATGAGCCACGAAAGCATATCCAACAAGGTTATAAAGGTTGTTGCGCACGTGCAGTAAACAATATATTAGGCACGCTGTTAACGACGGTGTTTATTTTGTAACATTGTGGGGACGGTCCGCGCTCAGTCTGTTTGAGTCATAGAAGCTTTGATCTCAAACTGATGCATATCCTATTCTAAAACAAACTTTATTTCTTTAAAAAAAACACAATTGTAATAACAAATTATTACTAAACAATTTTTATAAGGTGTCGATTAAATATTACATGCCATTTTTAGATTTACAGATGCAATTCTATTGAGACACTTATGTGCTGCGACTTTTGCGATGAATTGAGACGTAGGCCTACATTCTGTAGTCATCGGTGGATGATGATCGTGCAATTATCTATCAAAATGTATGTTTCTTTTTGAACACTCTTCGGCAATGTGGTCGATTACATCACCTGATAGATTACAATTCCTCATGTTAAGCTTCCTCAGCTTAGGAAACATAATGAATAAAGAAAGAAGTGAAGACGTAACATCAATGTTGAGAAGATTAATATTCGAGATATCGAGATATTCTAATGCTAATTGGACTCCTTTGAGAGAACATTCTGTAATAAAGTGATTGAATGCATCAAAGCCACTGTGTAATAGATTCCGAATAATCTTTTTTTCGTCACACGGAACATGTGCTATGGCTAAAATGTGTGCAATTACTTTTCCCTTGAATTCCCCTGCCATTAAACGAGAATTAATGAAATCCATGATATTCGTATAAAAATCCTTTATGCAATTAAGTTGCATAATAAGACGTATGAAATGCCCTTCACATCGTACACCTGGACTAATGTGTTCAATGAACTTTCTTATAGAGGTAGATATATCATGCAAATGATTATTTATTTTTAAATCTTTGCTTTCCATGTGATTAATTAATTTATTTATCACAACATCTTTATGTGTTTCTTCAACACAATCTAAATATCTCGGCAAAGAACGATATGTTGACAAATTATTTGTAATCCAGTGATTAAAAAATGCATACGCTTTATCACCAAGGAAACCGATTGCAAACTTTCTGGCCAAATTTAAATACCTTCTTTCTCTTATTACCTCCCATTCATTATCATCTAATGGTGTAAGTATTCGCCTTCCATCTTCCGTGCATTCATTCTCGGTACCTTCACTTTCACATAATTTGCACAAATAAAATCCCACCAATGACTCAACTATCAACTTGTGATGAGGCATAAATATTCTTTCAAAATTAGATTTTGAAATTGGTGCTTCTTCGTAAACAAATCCGAGTTTTACGGCCATGTCAATCATATCTGTTGTGGATTGTGTACCTTTCAAATCTTTCATGTTTATTGAAAGTTGATTCTCTTTTAAGTTTTTATACATACACTTTCCTAACAAAAGCATAGCATCTACATAATTTGCTGGAGTTTCTTCAAATTTAGAAATCTTTTGTCGAGGGTCTTGTTTGTGAAACTGATTCAAAATACTACGAAATATTTCTTTTAAAAGGTCAGTCTTATCTTCAGGAAGATTTTGTTTGTCTTCCCATAGAATACAAATTGAAAGAAGGAACATTGGATGATTGCACATTAAATATACGTACTCATGTTTTCGTTGCCAACCCCGATACATGATATCTAATTCTTTTCTAAGGGAGTTTCCCATTTCTGGTTTTTCAAAATGCTGAAAGTATTTGTCAATATACTTCCCTATGCTTTCTTTATTAAATCCATTAACTCTTACACGTACGTCACACTCTTTTGTAAATTCATCTATGTTTTCTGACCGGGAAGTAAGTATCACAATGCTTTCTTTTAAAAATTCTTTTCTGAAAAGACTGATTACGCTTTGATTATTGAATCTCAATTCATCTAATCCGTCTAGTAGCAACACAACTTTATTATCATGTTCCCTTATAAATCTCTTGATAAGCATTGAATTTTTTGGGAGATCTGTGTCTAAATTAAAATCTGTCATATTCAGTTGCTTTACAATTAAATCAAAGATATCTTCACCTTTTTCCAAATCTCTTACACATAAAAGAAATACAATTTTACCTTCAAAGTCAGTATTAAGTGTAGCCCATGTGTATGATAAATGCCTTAATATGGTAGTTTTTCCAATACCTGCCTCTCCTTCTATGAGAGCTTTACATCCAGGTTCGGAACTGATAATATCTACCATTTTTTTCAATGTTGTTGGTTCGCTTCCTTTATTGTTTTCACGTTCTCTAAGCAGTTCCATATCGGTAAACATCTGTGAAATGTCAACTGTATATACCCCATGCATTATTTCAGGTGTAAATCTACTGGCCTGTCTGCACTTGTCCTTTTGTATTTTAATCAGATATGTTTGTATCTTTTCTAAAAACAAGGAAGGTTATTCAGTAGACAGAATCTTACACTTTATATATTTTTGTTATTATTATTGTTTTTCTTCATTCATTCATTTTTGTTGATATAAAAAGGTAGCACCGTAGTTGTTATTATTTGTTTTAGCATGCCTAGGTAATGTCATCGAAGGTATAATAGAAATGTGTTATTATAGAAATTGTTAAATTATTTAGTTAAAGTTATTGAAGTAAATTTTATTAGTTATATCAAAGCCTGGGTTATAACAAACTTTTTCGTATAGATTGTTGTAACGTATTTTAGTAAAATTAGATTATAGAGGGCGAAAAGAAAACTTTTATTGAATATATACTCAAGAGAGCGCAGCAGACCGAAAAATAAATGTATCACAAACCTAAAATAGATGTTCAGGCCCGGTAGTCCGCGATTTGTCAGTTTCCAAACCCGTATAAAAATATAAGTGTCATTATTCTAGGCATCTTTAGTTGAAAATGATTAATTTTGTTGCAATAACAAAACTTTTCATATCCCACTGCACTGAAAACAATACATGATGATGATTGGAATGAGGTGTAGATAGGATGAATTTTTCTAATTCTAGATCATAACTAACCTGTTTGTAACATCACATCATCTGTTCGCATTATTTTGTTACTACTAGTTGGCGCTTCCTCTGTGTCAACAAAAAAACATAAAATTACAATGGATTTTACTTAGTGAATGAAATGATTATTCCTAGAATTAATTGGAGTGAATTTGATAACTGGATATTATTTCAAATTAATACATTTGTTCTTTTTTTCATTTTGGATCCGCCAATTTTATCCTCTTTTTTGTATTCCTTGTTCGTTTTCCTGGTCAGCGTTTCCTTTGTTTAATATAAGAAAAACTGAATTTACAATGGTATCTACTTCGTAAATAACCAATAATTGGAGTATAAATGCAGCATATTATTTGTACGGTAACGTATTGCAGTAGAACCTCGAAGGGCGCACCTTCGGGACCCATCATATTGTCTCCTTTTAAGAGGACACTACTAAATTTCCAATTGATAGGGTTTTCGCGGAAAAACAAAAAATAAATATACCACAATCAACACTAATTGATATGAACTCAAGAAATTGAGAAGTGAAACTTTAGCAGCTGATTTACAAATGAAAACGTCAATCCAAAGAAAGTATCATAATTATTATGATATTTATTATTGTATTAATAACAATTATAAATTAATATTAATTATTTGTTTTGTGATGGGGAAAAAATCAACCATTATGAACATTAAACGACGTATCTCCGTTCCCTTTGGATGTCCCATGAGTAGAGGTTGGCCGTAGTGTTAAAATACGCCCCTCATTTCCTCTGTTTAAATAAGAAAGAAAGAAAAACTGAATTTACAATGATACAATGTTAAGCCAGCCCTGGGCCAACTTTACAATAAATTACAAGTGATATAAAAAGAAATACATACCTGGTCTATCCTGTACAGATTTTCCAAGACAATCTGTAAACCTAGTAATGTTTGAAGATGAACTCAGAAGGTTTTCTTTATCTAGTACGAAAACGGCATCCCAAATATTTGTCAATTCAAATTTATTCAGTTCATCATAATTATGAATAACTTTCTTCAACTCATCTTGTCCAATTTGTCTTAAGGTATTGAATAGTTGTTTACGAGATGTTGAAAGCGTCTCCTCATCAACAAGTTGAACTTTGTTATCTGTCATATACTGGTTTATCTGATCTACAGCTTCACTGAAACCTGTCAGATTAGCTACGTCCAGCAGAAGACTAACTTTATGAGGTGTGATTTTACCGGTTCGTTGAAGTTCATTAAATAAACTCATTGCTGTAACATCTTTATCGGTTAGGTCTCCTAATGGTATGTATCCATGCAGGCAGAATTTTAACCACCTAAAATATCGACCATCATAGTGTTTGCTAAGTTGAGTTTTTAAAAGTTGGAACTTTTCTTTATCACATTCAGTTTTGTCTGGCAAAACAATGACAACAAATGATGACAAAATAAAAAATAACGTCAATACATTAAAGATGTATTATCCCCTGAAAAAAAATTATTCTTAAAAAAGTTAATGTAACATAATAGTTTGACCTTGACCAAAAATTGGATCGGAAAAAATGTATTTACCTGAAAAAATTGTAATTTAAAGCAAAAAGGGTCAAATTGGTTGCCAGACAATGGGTTTTTGGTTGAATTTAACCATTTATTTTGTCATTTTATAAGTGAAATGGTTTTTTTTTTCTACGGAAGTGATTAAGTTTATTAAAACTACAAAATTAAATATTCAAATTCTGATTTAATTAATCTTCATTTTTTATGTTTTTTGGGAGACAATACATCTTTAATTAAAAAAAATTGTATAAAACTGTTCATCTAAAGAACATTTAAAAATATCCTTTGTGTTAAACACCGTTTAATGTTCGTTACCTGTTGCCATGTTGTCAATTCAAATTCTATCTTCATTTCTGAAAAGATAATTTGTATACATGCTGTCAACGTTATCATTCTTTAACCCAAAACTAAAGATAATATGAGAGGAAAACTAGGAGAGTATACTGAACTGTGTACGGTTCTCAACAACTAAATGGTGTGAATTCAAAGTATATCTGTCTAGGGCGTTTGTATGATGGACAAAGGTTAGGTATGTTGCATCATACACTTTTTGTGTTTACTTCCATGCTATAGGCACGTAGACAGAGCTCTCATTTCCACCAGCTCGAATCTGATGGCCCTGATCTCCCACTGTGCCCCCTCCACTCGATGGTCATAAGGTGAAAATGGGAAGGTCTAATTTATCTAAAACCAATCAAAGTTATAGTTTGCTGCCCTCTACACAGATTACAGTTAGTAAAACCAAAGATAGTGTAGTAAGTAGTGTAGTACACTATCTTTGGTAAAACTTTAGACTGCACGCATCATGGTTTTAAATTTGATTATAAAATAATGGTGACCAGGATTTTATCTACAAATTTTATCCGTATAGTTTAATACTCTGGGTTCATAAAAGGGTGACATTAATATAATCATGAACATCTTATTTTTTTGTGATTTAACATAATTATTTGCCTTGCAATCTCGGGGCCTATGTACCAGGAATTAGCACACGATAACACACTGGTGATAATTCTTGGTACTAAGACTCGAACAAAGGCCCTGATATTGTACGGCAGGTATTTTAAAAATCAAACTACAGTACCATAAGGTTATTAAACTATGCAAACAAACTGGTGATAATTTCTGGTACCCAGGCCCTGAGATTGCAAGGCTAGTATGTTAAATTCATGATTATATTATGTCACCCTGGCAGATTCTAAAATTAGTATTGGTTGTCTTTTATGAACCCATAAAATTAAGCTATACAAATAAAATTTGTTATGTATAAAAATTAATAATTTTACATCATAAAAAGAGTAGACTTAGCCTTCAGATATAAAGAAGAAAAGCAAAAAGATTATGGAGAGGTTATTCCAGAATACAATACCAAGTATTATGACTAAAGCGGCTGCGAGCGAAAGCGGCCGCCAATCCATAACAATGTATTTATGAAACGCCAAAACGTCATTGTATAATGTGGGTGTTCAATTCAATTAAACTTAACATTTATTTCTTCCTTCAAGAAAATGAGGTAAACAAAACAAATTCCAGTAAAATATATAACAAGTCAATTGATGATAATAAAAAAAAGTATACAGATATCAATAAAAGGTGTTGTAGGAGGAAATTGTAAAACATAAAATTGAACTGAACAATGATTGATTGCAATAATTATACCGGTAGTTCAGTAGAACCAGAAAATTGAACCAACCGGATGATAAGAGTTTACGATAATCATAACAATATACAGTAATTGCAGTTATTAATTTATAATCAAATAAGGAAATACAGCAAAGTAACCTTTTATCATCACTTTATGCTTTTTAATAACAAATATTTATTTTATTTATCTATTCAAGATTACTTTCCATAAATAACATAGCCAATGTACAATTGTATTTATTATTATATATTTCACTTCGTCACTGAGGGTCTATAGGCCTAGTAGTGGTGAATTCATTACTGTATTTCATTTCATTCGTCTAAACAAAAGGGCTACAAAGGTACAACAATAAAATGACAGAAAAACATGAGATGGAGAAAACTTTTTAAATCTTTTAACGATAAAACTGATTTTGTACAGATTAAAATATATCCTCCCAGCAAACACAGAACGTCCATAAAAATTCTTGGTTTGTTTTAAAGGTCCGTAGGTCTTCCGTCTTTTACAAACGTTTTACAAACTGTTAAAAGGACCATGTTTTATACAAGGTTTTTTTAAGGTTGTTTATAAAAGAAAATACCAACACTCACAGTAAGAAATTTGCGATTCAAATGGCGACCAAAAGTGGTTAATACGTATTTACAGTATTGTATAGTATTGCAATACTATATCTTAAGGATTTAAGTTTATTCTCCAAGGGCCCATGAATTTACCTACTTTTGTAGGAATGTTCCATTCATCGCAAATCAATACATTTGTATAAACTTATATTAAATCTATCAAAATAGTATTTTTTTAAAAAGAAAATCGGCCCGTCTTCAACATTATGATGCTGTACTCCAGTTGTTCAACCGGTTTTCAGCTATTAAACACAATTATCGTAGAAGGAGATAGGAAAATGCGAAGCATCCTCGTATTATTGTGTGCGGGTAATTTTCAAGATGGACATCCATTAGACAGTACGTGTATACCACGATCGGAAAACACCCCTATTTGGGGCAAATCGTTGAACCTAAATTCGTTTTAATCGTCAATAACTAATTATCTAACTAAATTTAATTAGTAAACATGGTGGCTAAATCAGTACCGAAAGTACGAACCAACTTTCACCACCGAGTAAACATTCTAGAAGTAACGCGCGATTTACCGAATTTTGCCCTTACGTAAATTTATATATAGATAATTCTGGAAATTATCAAAAGGAAAATTATGAAACTTACGTATGGAAATGTACTTCCGCCTGTAATGGCTACATGGACATACAATTTAAATGTGGTGTAGTTATAGCGTGAGTTGATTGTCCGATACGTATGAGTAGATTACAACAATGAAGTCAATTTATATGTAAATACAGTTTAGCAACAATACAAATGAACAATAATTTAGAATGTGATTTGTGCATCATTCGCAATCAAGTGATTGGTTGCTTTCGATTTTGTTTTTTGTATGATCAAAACACTTGTACCAGCAAAATATAGAACCGGCATAATTTTAACATGAAACATCTTTTTTTTACAATTAAATTGTCATTGATGCATATTGATTGATGATTGTATAATCGAGTCTATTTATATAATACTAGCAATTATACCCGCCCCAGGGCGGGTTTCAAAATTAGTTTAAAGCCTCCTCAGTATATAACACCCGACGCCAGTATGTCCCTATACTTACCACACCCCACACTATTTTTTGAAAACAAACTCTTCCCAGGACAAATACAACTTCAAATGAGAGGGGTAGCTACGATCGGCCTATGGTTTAAGTACGTTGTAAACATTGTAAATGAATAGGTGTCATATTGGCTGATAATTATATATTATTTAAATTTGATCTGCGGGCCCCCATGAGCCTTCTTTCTCCTCTCACCATCCCAGCCACAATTAACAAACCTTAACAACTCTACCTCTGGACAGTTCAAATTTAGTAACTTTTCCTAGTACAATTCCAATCATATACTTCATTACGCCAGTATTTCCGCTTCCCCTCCTCCCTCCCAACACACCCCAGATACTGGGTGATGTGTTTAAGACGATTCTAGACAAATTATGTTAGTTATCACTCCCAACCCATAATCCCTCAGTGGCAGTTTTCAAATGTAGTACATTCCCAGTACAGTTTCAGTCATGGTGATAGGCCTACTTCCCCACCCCAAACTCCCATTACCTTCCCAGGGATAATTAAAATACTTCAACAATTTCCTACCACAATTCTGGTCAATTTGATAACCTACTACACCTTGCCTACGGAAAATCCCCACTATCCCCTGAAATCCAACTTTTACACCCTATCTCCCAACCCACCTCTCCCACAAATTCCTCCTCCCCTTTTTGAAATGTAGTTTAAAACCTTCCCGGTACAATTGCGATCATTTTGATACCCCATATTTATGGTTACGTGCAGAAACAGAAGCTTGTATAACGAACAAACATCGAAAGTGGGGAAAAGTGGGCCATTTTGACCACATTTTGGCCCCTAACTTCGATCCTAGATGGCGGATGATGTTCAAATGTAGTTTAGAACCTTCCCGGCGGTAAAATTGCGGTCATTTTGATGCCCAATATGTAAGGTTACGTGCAGTACAGTACAGGACGCATACTATATTGTATAAGCTGTTAAATTTAAAATAGTGATAATGAAAAATAGATGAAATTAGTGAAAGATTTGTCAGAAAGTTGAAAATGAATATGAATTTTAGATGAAATTTAAAGTTAGTTTGAACAGTTTACTACATCATTCAAAATTCATTCAAAAGTCTTTTTCATTTCATTTCATTTCATAATAACATTTATTTCCTTCATAATATACAAAATAAATAATATAATACACAAAATTCATGACGAGAAGAAAGATAGTTAAAACAATACAATTTTTTTTTTCTCATCTTTAACATGAATAAAACAATATTATGAAGGAGGCACAATTTCTAAAAAGCAAAAGCTTGTGTTGAAAGTGCCTGAACAAAACAAAAAGTAACTAAAATCAAATTAGTAAATAATAGTAAATGGTATATAGGAATAAAGTAATTACCATAACGGAATATGAAAACAATAAAAAACTGATACCTAGAATATAACTAGTTAATTAATTTACTTTTGTATTAGATATTGTTTAGTGTTAAAGACGAAGCTATGTTTGTTTGCAGAAGTTGTAATTTTGTTAGGAAGTGAGTTCCATATCTTGGGTCCAGTAAATCTAATATTATGTTGAAAAGAAGTCTTTTTATGTTTAGGAATATGAAGGTTATTGAGGATTCTTGTGGAATAGCCGTGAAATTCATAATTGGGAGAAAACATATCGCGTAAATGAGATGGAAGAAGAGCATTTTGGCTTTTGTAAATAAATAAACATTGTTGGAAAATATTAATATCTGTTAATTTTAATAATTTGAGAGAACGAAATAAAGGATCTGTACTAGTTCTAGGTGAAACATTCGAAATTATTCGAATGATTTTCTTTTGTAGTATTTGAAGTTTATTTAAATTAGATGGGAATGTGTTACACCAAACGATATTGCAATATAAAAGATATGGCAAAACAAGGGAGCAGTAGAGTGTTCGGAGAATCAGAGATTGAAATAATGTTATCACATATCAAATGTTAATCGTATAAGAGAAGGCCTTAATTACAGTCGAATTCTTTTATAAATTCTAGATAGAAAACAGTAAGATGAAGTTTTCCACACTCGAGTATGTAGGGTATGTAATTAATATATGTTTTAATGTTAAACACCGAAAGGGAAATGAACGATAAAAATAAGTAACCTTTTGTAGTTAGTTGCTGTAGTGGTGTTATATAATTAAAAGCAAACACACAATCATACGTACTTTAACAATGGAAAAGATCCTATTGACTGATTTATGTAGGAATTTCACCACAACATAGAGGCATTCCTAATTATGGACTCTGTGTGTACACTATGTATTTGTATTGTACAACTGTTTATTACTTCATTTTCAGGAAAATGATATTGAATGTATATCTTCTGTTACACTACTATACTAATACAATTTTACATACCACACAGTATTCCTGGTAGTATTTATTTGTATCTATTATATCAAATCCAATTTAGTGGTTCAATCAATTTAAATACGTCTATTATCGCTAAACTGTATAGGCCTACAAATAATTAATGCCAAATCACAGTTTAAAAATTTGGTAAATTATTACAAATATAACTGGGCAGATTTTGTGGTGTTGAGGAACCACCAATTCATAATTGTGTAGCCAGTTGAGATTGCGTATTCTCCAGCGTACGATATTAGTGACACATTGGCTAATAATATGCACAAGAAAATGTAATGTAGGATTTTTTAGAACTTTTCAGGAAGCTGCAGTAAGTTAACCGTAACAGAGAGAATTTAAATAGTTGGTAATTGTTGCTTTGAGAACATAATTTACTTTCCCACTGTAGTTATAACCGTACCAGGGATTATGTTTTAGTCATTTTGAAATAGTCCTTATAATTATTAATATCTCAATACTGAGGAAAGAAATGGGGTTATTTTGACAAAATGATACCTATTTGTTGCGCGAATTAATTACTCAGACAATTTACCTTTTAAAAATGCCGACAATATGGAGATTACACACGTCAATGTTGAATTAGATTTGCATTTTAATTATCAATAAATACTTGGGGATTTTAATTGTTATATTTTGTATAAGTATGATTTAAAATCTTTAATCCGAAGAACAACTGCATGCCATAAGCCTACTAAATTCCCTTTTAAATGTTTTTTATTGCTTTCAGTCATTAACATAAATTGTATCTTTAGTTTTCATTTGTAGGCCTAATTTTATAAACTGTTTTTCTGTTTTCTTGCATGCTTTGGGTGCTCTTTTTATTCTTATTGCTATGTCTTTTAAAGCTCAGATACAGGCATGAATTTTAAATATAATATTTGGTTAATTGTACATAAATCAAATATTTGTAACAGAAATCAAGACGAAAAACAATTAATTTCCCTTAATATGGTCAAATACAAACTTTGTCAAAATTCTTCCATAAAAACCAGAAAGACCTTTTTTCAGTAGTTAGGTAGTTAAACTAATGTAATAACATGTCTGGTGACTCCCTAGACGGTGAAAAAAGATGGTGGATATACGGTGGATAATGTTTGCTATAGCATGAAAATAAAAATCTGAAGTTGAATAAAAAATATCAGAAATGTAATATTCAAGTTATATTACCTATATTTAGTCATCTGATAACATTTTTTACCACACCGTTTATTTTTCATAGCTTTTTAAAATGCCTCTCTCTATTTACTGTTTGTACAAAAGAATAGAGATTTTACTGTGTAATTTGAACTATCCCCCCACTGATAAGAACGTGCTTATTTTCAACAAGCTTGTGTAACACAAATAAAATCCCCAAAATTATGAAACATAGGGGAAACTATAGATCGATAATTATTGGAATGTATGATCAATAGAAATTTTTTGCCCGCACCTGGCCTTTAAAGTGTTCGATTATATTAACTAACCACCGTCGTACGCCGAGCCCTTCCCTATTGTGGCCCCCAATGCATTTGAGTGCCTGTTACTGGAGCAAGGAGAGATATTACGATAAACATTTCTGATTTTGCTGATTCAATAATTCATTTGTTGATATGATAATATAAAACAATAATGTATGTACACGTGACCCTGCAAAAAGTAGGCTGTTAATGTTTCATAAAGAAAAGTGCAACTTACGTTTAAAAATCTAATGGTAGCAGTGGTTATGCCAATACCAGGAAGTTGTTAATCTGCCAATACTAAGTGCATGCAATTTACTAAAAGACGCGTTAGTTATTTGAGTTTGGCCAGGTTCGTATGACACTAACAATGAAGTAAACGATATAAATAATTGAATATCAACATAAGACATAATACAATCTAGATTGTGATTGTTGTATCATCACACACTGGCCGTTCTTTGTAACGTTGAGTAGGCCCTATACAGTATTTTTATTTGGCAAAATGTCAAGTATAATATATTTGTAAGGTATGTAAGTTAGTATGTTTATTTGCATAAAAAATGTGAATGTTTTTACCGCAGACCATTTTTTTTTAGATTTACAGATTTTTTAAATTTTAGATTTACAGTACGTCACAAACCTTATTCTTTTATTTTAATAGATTGAAATACTTAATGTTGTACATATAACAAATACCCTATACTCAACTCTGTGAGACAATCCATGCGTCATTACAGACCTATGAAATAGTTCCCAGTCGGTGAAGTAAATTCCTGGATTCATTATTAATTTGTGTAGGCTTATCCTTGTTTGTGTGACGGTAATGCTAAAGAAGCAAATTGGTGAATTGAAGGTATTGATTAAAACTGTAAAGTGGAATATAGCAATTATGTTAAATTTGCCCTAAGTCTGTAGTTATTATCTTTGTAGTAATTGTCTTTTTTATGTTATTCTGCTAAGCGTATAAATTTTTATCAAGTATTATACGTATGAGACGCCATATGTGCCAAAATATTTATCTTTACTACTTACGGTCTAGAACCTAGGCTATTAAATGCTGTACAGACGAAGAACATACGCACAACTTTATAGATACAACAATCATGTTAGCGTAGTAAAGTAAAAACCCATTTCACGTCATAAAGGTATGAATAGCAACAAATAGGCTTATATCGGGTTTATGGTTCAAAACAAATGGGCCTATTCTGGGCCTGTTTCTGTTATGCGCGATTTGAACAATTGCGCAAATAGAATCAATATTTAAATTGCGCAGAAAATTTCGAACAGCGCATGGTATATTCAGTATTTGATAATACCAAAGCTCATATAAATCAGTATATATTTATAAAAAATGCAGGTAAAACTACTTTATTATTTTCCTGTTAATTAATGTTGTTAAAGAAAACGATTTACACATTTGTAGAATTTCATTTGCACATTTAACGTCAAAAACCTGATCGTTTTTACATTTAACGGCGTGATGTTTGCACATTAGGGGTACATTTTTACAGATTTGCACATGTGAGGGCGCCATATTTGCACATGTGGTTATTTGCACATTTGAGGGCAAGGTGCTGCTGGATATGGTATCGATATTCGTTCGTATTCTTTTCTTTAATAACGATTATAATAGGTAACTTGAAGCTGATTTTTATTTTGTTAATTTTATATTTTTATATCTGAATGCTGTTGTATGCTTGACTGCAGTATGTCATCTGAGCACATCACACTTTGTTTGTTGTCAAACTTCAGGTTTTAGTATAGTACTGATCAATTTACTTAAGGATATGGCAATGAAAACAAAGGTATTAATCGTGTTTATTAACGATCAACCACAGCGAGTGTAGAATGTGACGTCATCGCATATTGGACAACAGAAAAGAGAATTTACTGTGATACAAGGTAGGCCTATAGGTTTGCAATTATAATAGCATTTCCATTTCTGTATCGCTATTTATGATATATTTAGCTTCATTTAGAGATGATTCTTTAAATTATTAGCAATTGTATTTTTTTCATTGGATTAACACTTATCTATAGAGTTTTTTTTACTTTTGTGGAAACGTTCGCTTAAAGCTTGGATCCCACTAGAACGCAACGCAAGGACGTAAGCCTAACGCAACCATAATTAGTATTATTTGTAGGCCCTAGGCCTAATTAATTATGTAATTTTTGTAATCAGCAATTTATTTACACAACAAAAATAATACAATGAAATACAGTAAAATGATAATGTAAATAAAGTTTTATGAACAGTACAGGTAGTTCAGTGTTTCTCTCTCTGGCTAGGCATCTTAATATGCCAAAATACCCACATCAATTGTCGTTAGAGTTAAAAAAGTAGTCTTATTTACCAGGTGTGTAGAGCTCTAACCAGTTTTTACGTCAAAACGAAAACTTAAACGGTGAAAGAATAAATATTGAAAATGATCGTTGAACAGTCAGTTTTCGGTGAAGTGACTACGTTCGACAGATATCAGACGATGTGTGTACGGTACTTTGCGCTTTTTATTGAGGGCGCTATTTATTTACAATTCTATCGAGTACGATCGTTAAAACAGTCGTACTATTTTTACTAATAACTGAATTAATATTGCATAATTTGAAGTATTACTTCATGGCTTGTTGTAAAACTAATATATTTACTTGCAAATATTATTATTTGTTGTTAATATTTCATATTATGATTGTAACGTTTAATTTACTAGCTTAGTAATTATCGCTATCTCAGCGATGTTCGCTAGGCTCTCGCGTTCAGTCAAGCGTGCAAAACCTTAACAACAAAGGCTTTCTTTCTTTCTTTCTTTCTTTCTTTTTTTAATGCAAGTAATTTAAATGCTGCAGATGCTTTAAGTCTAAAAAATAGCTTGTCTTGCTTAAACTTTATACAACTTATTAATGTATATACACGAATAACCAGTAGTTCAAGAACAACAATTGATCATGTATATACAAATATCCATTCTAGATTTTTAACTTCAGGAACCATAGAATTAGATATATCAGACCATTTGGCTACTTTTTGTATGTTAGAGAACTTTAATGACTACTTCCAACAGACTGATCAAATCAAATTTAGAAAATTTTCCAAGTTTAATATCCAACACTTCCAACATGATCTTATGAGTGTAAATTGGTCTGAAGTATTTGATAGTCAAGAGGTAAATTCTGCTTACACAGAGTTTAAAAGGTTATTTCTAGAAGTTTGTAATAAACATGCACCATTAGTTTTAAAAACTGTTAACCCAAGAAAGAAACTAAAGAAACCATGGATTAATTCTAGTATAAAAAAATCAATTAAGCATAAACATAGGTTATTTTCAAAGGTAATAAAAAGTAATTACAATGTAGATATGTTAGCAAAGTATAAACGATATCGAAATTGTCTTACAAACACCTTAAGAACAGCAAAACAGAAATATTACTCAGATCAATTTGAAGAAAAGTGTGGTAATACAAATAAAACATGGGAAATTATTAATGATATTTTAGGAAGAGGTAAGAAGAAAATGAAATTACCTAATAAATTAGAAATTAAATCATGTGATGGCAATGTTAATATAGAAACTAATCAAACAGCAATAATTAATGGTTTTAACGATTATTTTGTTTCAATTGGAAAAAATCTTGCAGAAAAATGTATTGATAACACAAATGTAAATCATAATATATATTTATCAACTGTACCCCAGAATTCATTATTTTTCAATTATGTTGTTGATGAAGAAGTAAATGATATCTTAAAGGGTTTAGATAAGAATAAAGCTGTAGGCTTGGACCAAATTAATCCTAAATTAATTATATATGCAGCAGATTATATATCTAGACCCTTTACGTATATAATTAATTTGTCACTATCTACAGGGATCTTCCCTGATGACTTAAAAAAAGCAAAGGTATTTCCATTATTTAAAAAGGGTCTGCCATCAGATCCAGGGAATTACAGACCAATATCTGTATTGCCACAATTTAGTAAAGTATTTGAGAAAATTATAAATAAGCAACTTTTATGTTATTTAAGTAAATTTGATTTATTATATCATCAACAGTATGGATTTAGAGAAGGGTACAGCACAAAACTTGCTATTATTGAGTTAGTACAAAATTTGTCTGAGAAATTAGATAAGGGAATATAAAATATAACAATTAACAGAAAAGTAAAAAAAGGCAAAAGCAACTATACCCCTATCCTACCCCCCCCCCCCCCCCAATTTACATCGATACATACAGTAGATCATTACTTTACACAATGAATACAAAACAAGATATAGTAAAAGTGTATAAAATAAAATAAAATCAACTGATAAACACAGCTTATTACGAAAAACCCCCAACTCCTCCCCCCCCCCCCAACTTTTTTTCAATTTACTTAATGTAGCAATGTAGATAACACAGTTATTGAGTCATGGAATTCTCAGTGAATCATTTCGAAATTGCCATGCTTGTTTTAGTTATCTTTTACAAAAACTATCCAAAGTATTTTCACACTCTTCATCAATTAAATTATCTGAGTATCCCAAAATATATTTAAGTTTGTCATTTTCAGGAGAAGTATAAAAAGTATCAAACATATCTTTGCTGCCATTTCTATACATATCCACATATAAATTAAATAATTCCTGATTACGTATATTATTTAAAGCTGGACAATTAAGGATGAAATGATGGATGTCTTCGTCCGAATTTGTACCGCACAATTTACATTTTTTATTATTATCAATATTCCAATTTGGAAATATAACCGGTATATACCGGCTTTCTGTGAGAAAGGAGTCGGGCATATTCGGCCAATAAAAAGTCTCTGACAAAATAATTATTGAGGGCGTCCTTTATTGTTATTATTTTTGTCTAGCGATGATATGGCGGCGAATGTTAAGTTACAGATTATTATCTTCCTTTATAGCATATTTATGCAATACATGCTATGTACAGTATATTGTGCATATATTATACAGGTATAGCAATTAATTTGCCGTCATCAGCAATCTGTAAAACACCTTAGAAGGCTGTAGGCCTACAATTTACAAGGCGACGAAAGATCAGGCACCAACAAAGCTATGTTATGGCCTAGCCTAGCGGCCTCTCTATAGATTATGCTACAAATTTCTTCTTGTCCCCTTATTTTAAGCAGCTCTCTTATCTCATTATCCCTCCAGTTCGACATTATTATTGTTAATTGAATTGAATAGGCGCCAAAGTGATACACTTGACCGCGCAAGGTGTCAAAGCCTCGACGGGGAACCCCGGAATATAACGGCGATACGTTCTCACAGAATGCCCGTCTGGCATTGCGGGGAATATCCCTAGAATATTACTAGGTCTAAAGCAGGTCATGTCGATCCCGGCATGGTGCCGGCATGATGCCAAGACGACCCGTTCTCACAGAAAACCATACCGGCATGGTAATGGTATATTCCCGCAATATTCCTGGCACACAACTCTGTGAGAAAGGGGCTTAATAGAGAGACAGATTAATGCTCTTATGAAAAAAACCTTTTCCATATATTTTGTAATTTTTTTAACAAATTTCCTGATCTAAATTACAGTTAAACTAAAGTTATTAATGTTTTGGTAAATTAAAAAAAAAAAAAACAAACAAAATAAATGTAAAAGTGTATATATATATATATATAAGCTGTTCTGAAATGGAAAATTTAAGTAGAAGAATGTAACGATTAAAAAAAAAATCTTGGAATAAATTTGTTATACTTGCCCAAGTAAACATTTATAATACTATTATTACTAGGTAGAGAAATATGTTTTATTTCGAGCCGAATTCATCCCTGGGCCGAAACGTTCCCGATTCGATGGAAAGCTGAATCTGAAGGCAGCGATGGCGTTCCACAGTCATATATTTGGCGTTCCATAAGTTATAGCGCCACCTTTGGTTGGTATTTGGCGCATAGATTTGAAAACGACAAACGGCGATACTTGTAGGCTCTCTGTGAGAAGAAAATGTTTCTAGGCATACGTGTTTTTTATGTCGATTTATGAATAAGGTATGTATTTCTAGATGACTAAAACATCTATATAATGTTTATAATCCCCTAATATCTAACAATATGTTGAAATCGTTTCTTATTAGCCACATCATACATTTAAATAATAAACATTACAATTATTCTCGCTCTTATGCGCTGTGTGTGTACGTGTGTGCTGCTGTGTTTCAGCCCGAGACGACGGACGATACCTGACGAGCCGCAAGCTGAATGAGAATAGTCGTTTTCTATCATTATGCCTAGCCTAGGCTAGGCCTACATCTACCAATCAATGGGCCATCCCATTCCCATCCGCCTACTAAGGTAGCCTAATGGCGCACCACTTAAAGTCCTCAGGCTAGGCCTAGTGTGCAGCTTTGTATACAAATAGAAACGGTATTTTACCTTTTAAAGATGTAGGCTGCTAGGGCATATGACCGTTTCGGCCACAGACAGTTTCGGCCACAACAGATTTCTATGGCGCGCCATTCACGCATATATTAAAAATGAACATATCAAGACCCAACATAAAAATAATAATTGAGTAATGCACTTGTCAATTGTATGACCCACTATACGACCCCCCGGGAGAGGTGCGTCATTTGTCCGATGTGCGTCATACTTTTGAATACCATGACGCACCCGTGCGTCATAAAGGTAACTTACCTTTAGGTGACCATGACGCACCCATTTTGACGCACTGTGACCATGTTGTTTATGATATGGTGGGTGGTAAAGTGACGGACATTGACACACCTTGTTCATTGATGTGACGTACCATCTAGGTTTTTTGACGCACCCCTGCGTCAGTAATTATTTGTAAATGACGCACCCATGACGCACCTCTCCCGGGGGTCGTATAGTGAGTCATACAATTGACAAGTGCATAATTTGCGGCGATATGCATTTAACATATTTTAACATGTCAAAATACAAACAAAATGAGTAATAATTCGGATAAAAATGCTACTAAGGATAACATTTGTTGCGTTCAATGCGAACGTCAGAGGAAGTCCCCAAACTAATTACTACTAGACCTATTATCAATTAATAATTGCTGCTATAAATATATTGAGCAAAACGTAATTGTATTATTTTTCAATAAATGCTAAGTCAGTAAAACAACAATTTAAAAAATTCATTTTCATTTATCCACTAAACTGTACAAACAAGTGTTGCTTAAACCACACTCCAGAAAAGAAAATATGAAAGAAATTTGCAGAAAGAAGCAATCAAACACTGTTATTTCAAAGTTCGGAACATCCGTAATGCACTTGTCAATTGTATGACCCACTATACGACCCCCGGGAGAGGTGCGTCATTTGTCCGATGTGCGTCATACTTTTGAATACCATGACGCACCCGTGCGTCAAAAAGGTGACTTACCTTTAGGTGACCATGACGCACCCATTTTGACGCACTGTGACCATGTTGTTTATGATATGGTGGGTGGTAAAGTGACGGACATTGACACACCTTGTTCATTGATGTGACGTACCATCTAGGTTTTTTGACGCACCACTGCGTCAGTAATTATTTGTAAATGACGCACCCATGACGCACCTCTCCCGGGGGTCGTATAGTGGGTCATACAATTGACAAGTGCATAATTACTACGGAAATTCGGCCCAATATTTCGGACGTAGGGAAATGAAGATAAATAGGCTACTACGGAAATGATGGGGAATCCCCGGCAAAATGCAATGACTACGGACAAATCAACGACCCATATGACGGGGTTTTCGATGTACCTTCTCATGACGCACACTGTCAGAAATTCATTCCGAGCCTGTTCAGAAACATATCTAAAAAAAAATTCTTCAATGCCTTCGCATAATTCCTCTTGGGTAGTTTGTGTTTTACTAATATTTCAAGTTCATTTTATTAGGTAAAATTTTACACGAAAAACAACGCACGCATTTCTATTAACATTTATTTACCAGTGTTTCATTTACATCTTACAACATATTAATTCTTAATAATTATATACTTTCTTCAATTGTTTCTTCCGATAAAATAAATCGTATTCTTAACCACTTTGTTCTTCCGTTTCTTATTCCTTTAAAGTTATATTTATTGTACACAATACAATTGGTATATATCCCTACGTACTTCAATTCGTTTTATATTTATAGAAAAATGTACATACAATTACAATTAGTAACACTTAGGCCTCATCAATTCATTTCTTTTATTTGTAAAAACTATACATTTTAATTTCAACCGTATTGTATTTTTTGTACTCTGAAATATCGGTATCTACAGTACGTAATTCTTCGTTTCTTATCTCATCATGCCACCTAGCTACAAAATAAGTGTTTGTATTTTATTTTCATTATTAATTAATTTAATTGCCAAGTTTGTCTGTGTCCGTGTTTTCCTGTGTAAAAACAAAAAACAAAAGTAAAACGCAATGAAATCGATAATCCTGTATTACATTGTCGTGTCTCATTGTTCCCCTATCAATGGCACTATGGGCGTTCCATAGATATGATAGTAATATTGTCTGTGGCCGAAATTGGCCTAATCCGCTGCTAGGCCCTCCTAGCTCTAGGGCTACCTACAGTAGGCCCTACTACTACTAGCCTAGGCCTAGTAGAAGTAGACCTATGTTGTCCTGAAAAAATGATTCTTGAAACATTTTTTTTGTTGAAGAATAGGCCTAGCTAGAGGCCTAGGCCAGTACTTACATTTTAATGTCACCTCATACATATAAATAGTTATCCACTTTCTTTGACCAAAAATGGATTGTAAAATAAATTATTTACCTGAAGAAAAAACTATAAATTGACGGGCTGCCAGTCAAAACAGGTTTTTAGTTTAATTTAAACATTTATTTTGTAATGTAAGTGAAAGCATTATTTTTTCTGTTTCATTTTCTACAGACAGACCTCTTCAAAATCTGATTTAATTAATCTTAAGTTTTCATGTTTTTGGGGACAATACATTTTAATTTTGTCCTCTTTTTATCTATAAATAGCCTAGGCCTACCTAATAATAACTAAAAGTATCTTATTCTTACTACACTGTTGCTAGCTAGTATTCTGTAGGCTAGCCTATCCTACTACTGTAGGCCCTACTGTATATCAATACAATAGACCTACCAGTACCACCATTCAAATCCACCTTTCTTTCTGACTCTTCTACACTTGACGGGGCCGTAGTAGTAGGCTAGCCTACTGTAACTATACATACATCACAGTTGGAAGCCCCTAGCAAACCCTAATATAAATTAAATTATGTACAAAATTCAAAGTTTGTAATTGTATATCTAACTATCATTGTATCTATCAATCAGGCCTATTTGCGCTAACAATTGCACTCGACAATTTTATAAGAATACAAATATTGTCATTTCATTTATTTTGTCTCAAATAATTATAACAAAAAAAATAACAAACAATAGAGAGAGACAGGATTCCCAAAATAACTAAATCAAACTATCAAGTGGGTCTCCAGAAACAGTCAATCATACAATATTCTCTTGCATTCTATTGTGTAACATTTTACGTAACGTTTCCTATGTTTTTACTTTATTTTTAGGATAACAAAAACTGAAAATGAGCTTTGAATTTGTCATACCGCTGCATCAATCAGACTTACTAAGAGCATCAGGAGCCAATCAGTATGTGGTTGAAGACCTTTGTGTTTCCAGGCAAATCACAGATAAAATATTTGGTAGATACATTTATTTATAAACAAATTTAATAATTCAATTCATGGTATCTGATTGTTTAATAGATGTTGTATAGTTATTGCACTCAAATCACCCCTTTTACTGCATGTGTCTGTGTTTTTCGTTATAGAATTTATACTAATAGTAACAGTGTATATAAAAATAAGTAATTCTGGTTTAGTAATTGTATACCAAATGCCATATTTCATTAATACACAAACATAATAAATAACAGCCTGAACATGAGACAGGGCACCCCAATATCAAACTACAGTAAATCACTGTTGGGTGGGGAAACGAATGGAAAACCTTTTGACTCAACAGAAAATCTTTTCAATTTGTTACTTGGCAAAATAGAAAAACTTTTTTTTATTGTAACGATACTGTAGCATCCACGAGTTATCTTTATTTATAATAGCACGCCCTCTGTTGCTTTAAGTTTCAAGTATTTTGCTTAGTTTCATTTATACCTTGAGTACTAACTTAATGTTTAAACGGAAAAGCTATACAGTAAAGTCCCGAATTGAATATGTAAATTAATTGTTTTGACTGTTCACAAATGGTTTAATTAATTAATGTAAATTATTGGTGTTTTTTTAACTTATTCTTTTTTCTGACTCTAGGTTGTAAATCATTGTTACGGAATGATGGACCACTTATGTTGCTTGGCAACTTTGATATTTTCTACAGTGTTTTAAGGTACTGACATTTTATTTATCTTAAATTACGCCAGTGCGCCCTCTCCGGGCAGGCCGTGTTGGTTCGTGATTGCTACGATTCCTGTGCGGTAGTATTGAGTTGTTGAAATATTATTCGCATTACATCTGTCTGTGTGGTCTGTGGAGTTGTGGCATATAAACTCTCTCAATCTTATTGGTATTACATACACATACCTGTAAATAGATTTATCAACATTTAAAGCTCTGTCTGCACTATCAGACTAGTTTTCAAGACAAAAAAAGTGTGATGTGTCCAAATATAGTAGTGATATGACATCATTCTGTCCATATATGGGCACATTCACATTTTTTACTTTTTTGTTCTTTTAAAAAGATATTTTATACTTTACAAATGGAGTTTGCTTTTTTTCCAGACAATTTAAAGATGTAACTTCTGAGGTGAAGGAGATGGCCTGGGAATTTCTTTTAAAAAGTTAGTTTTTTCTTGTTTTCTTTCATAAAAAGATGATCATTAAATCTCACTTTTGACAAGAATGTCAGAAACAAACTAAAGGTCCTAGCTTCAAATTATCATCAGTACAGAGGTTGCTGGGTAAAACTCGAACCCACAACCTCTGTCACTACCCTGCCAAGCCAATAAAATCTAGGATTAAAAGTCAAATTTCACTGTCTAATTCAATTCTATTTACAGTGTGCAAACAAGAAACACAAGGGTTAGCAACATATTTAGAGGAGGACCAGCTAGACTCCGTATCGAGACAGCGTCACTTGAACTTTCTTAAGATGAACATGTACTTGCTGAGCCAGATGGCTGAGACATTTGAGACAGTATTAACAAGGCCAGCGACCAGTATTGCATCAAAAAAAGTAATTATTATTATGCTCTTTCTACACTACCAAACTTTATGTAACAGAATATGTGATATGCCCATCCTATACGGACATGATGATGTCATATCACTACCATATTTGGGCATATCACTACCATATTTGGCCATTTCACACATTTTTTGTCAAACTCTATCGGTAGTGTTTGACATAGCTTAAGAGGGTTAAACCTTAAACCTAATGTTGACTCTACTTCCCAACATACAGTGCACAAGCTCCACCTACTTTGTAAACAAATTCAATCATCTGTGCATAAATAATGGAAAACCTTAGTATTGTACATACAGTCAAAACATTGACCAAAGGTTATCAAAAGATGGAAGAACTCTTTACATTGGTGCAAATAATGACAAAAATAGTATATTTAAAGTAAATTATTTTGTTACTGTTTAAATCAAACAATTAAATGAATTCTTCATCTTTAATTATGCAAGTAAAAGGTTTATCAGCGCTAGATAATAAATACATAATATGTGTTGAATGTGTAATATACAGTATACTGTACATTATTTTCATTATGCTATCAAAACAGTATGTTAACATAACAGTTTCATCTGAATTGGATTTTACATGTTAGGCTCCCTATTATTAATTTAAATGTGTATTTTCATATAAAAATAATATTTGTTTGATAGCAATATTTTTGTGCGTTTGTTAATTTGGTGTTTGAATTTTCTAATCGCAAAGGGTGGTCGTAAGAAAGCTGCAAACGTAGGTTTTGATTGGGAAAACGAGAAAGAGAATTTCATCAGTGTCATTTCTCAACCACTTCAATTGGATATATATCGTCTCTGGGATCCACCAATTGTAGAAGAGGAGTTTGTTAAGTAAGGACAATATCAAAATTTAATTGTCAATGTCAGAATGTAGTGTTACTCTTTGTTGAATAACTTTATCATTCTACCAATCACTCAAATTTCTGCTTAATCATTAACGTTCTTAAATATGCTACCTTTTGACTCTTCCTTATTTTTAGTATAACAAATAGTGCATTCATTTGTTTTGTTTCAATTGCCTTTGAGTTACTTAGTTTCAATGGCCAACCAAAACTAACATAATGAACATTCTTAAATGTAAGCATGATGTTCAATTTTACTGTTTATGTACTACTATAGCCCACAAAGCACGCAATATTGGCTAGCCAGTGTACAGTAGTTGCTAGTGACTGCACTAATTTCTCTACAACTTTAATAATTAATAGTCATTTATTTCAATTTAACTGTGTATTCAACTGCAGTTTTAGTCATCTGTGCTATATTAGTATGTATGATTAGTTATTGATTGAAATTATTTTTGATTGTAGCCTTGCAGCCAACTGTTGTTACAAATTACTTGAGAACCCTTTGACATGCCGCAACAAACCATGTAAGGACGCCATCTTTAATTTGATTGGACTACTAGTGAAACGCTACAACCATACCCTGAGTAAGTATTCATACTTTGTTTAAAATTTAATGAATGAATTTAAATTAAACATTTTTTGTTTCATAATTTGCCAGAATTGATACTACCATGTCTTTTCTAACTATTAGCAAACGCTACAAGCTAACATAGTTACACCTGAAATACTGTATATGCAAATTACCTTATGAATATGCAAATTAGTTAGATATAAAATTCACAAAATATGTGTTTGCAAATTTTACTGTACATTTATCGAAATTCATTTAGCCTTTTCTTTCCACCATTTTAGACCGGAAGATTCATTTATCTGTCGGGGAAAATCATGACACATTACAAGTATTTAAATTTGTTAATCAATATTCACTATTTGCATTGTATTTTGTATACAGGTGCTAGTTTGAAGGTTACACAGTTACTACAGCACTTTGAGCATGTATCAGGACCATTGGCAGAAGCTGTAAGCCTCATTTGTACCAATTTTGGTGTCAAGAACATTGTTAGTGAAATACTCAGGTATGTACATTTATGCTATTAAACACCAACCTAAATGTACCAATAGATTGTTAGTTTAAATGAGGTTAGGAGCATTCCTGCCACCAAAGAACTCCACCCCACAGAAAAATGTCACCACAAATGTGGCGTCAATCATACAAAACCCGAACATTTCTATACTATCACCCTCCACAAAAAGAGAAACACACGGTCATGAATAAATATTCAAATATATATTTTCAGAGAAATCGGCAGCATGGATCCGAAGGATTTAGCCAGAGACAACAGTGGTACAAGATCTTGCGCAGCATTTCTGGTTGAACTAGCTGAGAGGATTCCTGCCATTATGCTGCCAAGCATGAGTGTCCTGTTGTGCCATTTAGATGGAGAGGTATGCCACAAGTTTGGGGTCGATGGTACAAGCTTGTGTACCAGATTTATTTTAAGTCAAATTTGTTAAGCCTTGTTTTCCCATTGAGAAATAGAGCCACGCTTGTGGTATCTGTAATAGAGTTATTGAATTGTTGAACTTTTGTATATTTTAGTCTTATACAATGAGGAACAGTATGCTGGGTGTGATTGGAGAGATTGTTCTGCAAGTTCTAAGTGGAGATACATTGGATAAAAAGGCTAAAGATACACGTGATCAGCTCCTTGACAAATTAGAGGTTTGTTGTTTGAAAAACAAACACACTTTTAGCTGATTTTAGTATGAAAATGTTTGAGAGTTAAAACTTTGGAAAAAAACCACCTATAAATTTGTTTGCATTTGAATGCAAAAACAACAGGGGTTATGAATTGTATTTACAATTAACATTAGAAAGAATGCCCTCTCACATACAGGAGTCCCTAGTAACTGTCTGTTTAGATTTCAAACACATGTATATCCAAGGTTGACTTGTTGCTGTAAATGAAAGCAGTTGACATCACCTACACGATGTTTTGCCATTATCACTGGCATTCAGTTCTGAATAATTCAGAACCATGTTCACAGTTTTGCTGCTTCCCAGCTAAGCGGTCAAACCTGTGATTTACAAACAGTAAACAAAAACAAACGGAAGGAATTAATTAGGAAATAAAAAATAAAGATACATATAATAAATAAATTGACGGATGAATTTAAGATAGTTTATAAAAATATGCTAAAATATTTTATTAATAACAATTATTTATTTATATTCAATAGGAAGTTGGAAAAGAAGGGGTACTATATTGTACACAATTCTTGGCACAACCTTCTCATGAAACGAACATATGGCAATATATGTTTTAACACTAGGGCCATAGAGCTGTTGTAGGCCTAGGTTAGGTTGGCCTACTGTAGCTTAGAGTTGAATGTTCAGGATTCTTTTCTACTCTATTTTATCTTCACAAATTTAATTCTTAGGATCATATCCACGATGTCAATGCATTTACTCGCAGTAAAGCTCTTCAGATTTGGCATCGGATGTGCAACAATCAAGCCATACCACTGACCAGACAAAGAGATCTGCTACCACTTGTTATTGGCCGCCTTAAGGACAAGTCAAGTGTTGTCCGAAAGAGTGCTGTCCAGTTATTGACCGCTCTTATGGTCAGCAACCCCTTTGCTGCCAAGGTCTGTGACATAATTTTGTTTCTTTTTATTTTGTATTTGCATCAGAGACAAAATTGAAATTTTTTCTAAATATTAATTTCTCTGAACTGAAAAAACTGCATGGAAATAGAATTGTGAAATCATATTGTTTTTGTTACAGTTGTCTGTAAAAGAACTTGAAGACAATCTGGATAAGGAGTCTAAGAAACTAGAAGAAATGATGCCAGAAGAGGGCATACCTGACATCCCAGGTAGGATTTTTTTTTTAATAGAAAACATATGACAGTTTAAACTGTAACAGGAGATTTGGAGACTTTCTTTTACACTTTTCGAATAGTGTACACATTTGTACTGCATATACCTGACCAATTGCTTTATATCCTATCCGAAAGATGACAAAATCTTATAGTATCTTATCTATGGATACAAGCAACAGTTCCATTATCTAGAGAAGATATTTTATACTTTTCGAATAGTGTACACATTTGCATTGTGAGTATACATGACAAGTTGCTTTTAATATATATTTTATGTGTTGTACTGTATGTATGTTTTATCGAGGGCCCTGAATGATCAGTTCTATTAGGAACTGGATAGGCTACCCTCAGTAAATATGGTAATAAATAAATAAATATCCCACCCGAAACATGACGTAATCATATTATTAAAGAATCTTATCTATGGATGCAAGCATTTTTGCATGAAGTACTGTACCTTTCGCATGCTAGTCTGACATCCATTACGCCACATTTCTCGCACAGTAAAAGGTAAGCAGAAGCTTACATATAGTTTCTTCATTGTTGTTCTCAGCTCCAGTTAACACTGTCGATGATTGGGAAGAGATAGAGGCTGAGGTTGTGAAAGCTATTCAAGAAACTACTAATGATGATAGTGAAGATATTGAGAAGATTGAAATACCAGAGAACAAAGACATACACAGGTATATAGCTCTGTCAACACTATCAAACTAGTTTGTCAAAAATAGTGTGAGGTGCCCAAATATGGTAGTGATATGTTTAATATAGTAGTGATATGACATCATGTCCATATATGTGCACATCACATTTTTCAGCCAATTCTATTCTATTTCCGAAGTATCATAGGAATATTTGGTAATACAACATCACATGTGTTTCACATGTATCTAGAGTAACCTAACCCTTAACCTAACCTTACATGATACAGGCACCACATGTGATGCTGTACCAAATATTCCTATGATATAATACTTCAGTAATAGATAATATGTGAAGATACGGTGCAATTTTTGTCACATAAAATTGGATAGTGTACACAGAGCTTAAAAAAACTGCTTTTTTTCAAGAAGCAAACAAAACAAAGACTTCAATGAGTAAAACAAATAATCTTTTATTAAAAAAACAAATACTTCAATAAAACAAAACAGCAGTTGGAACAAAGAATTTTAATAATGGTTTTATGTTAGTGAATTCAAAAATAATACACTAGAGCCTCACCAAGCCCCACAATAGTTAATATGCTAAATAAATAGTTCATAGAGACAAAGTGAGCGATATTTTTATACCTTTTTTATTTGTTTTTATTGCATTTTCTATTGTAATTTAAATTGTACTTTTGTTTGTGAATACAACATTTTTAGCCATACAGCTACTTATAATGTAAAGTTTTTTATACCTAAATAAATAAAATTATAAATTTTGTGTCACCTACTTCTCCAAAATATTTTGTACCTGTGACTTCTCTCAGCCTTAAATTTGTAAAGGTAAAATGCAGTTAGTACACCTTTGGAACCCCACTAAGTGTCACAACATTCATAAAGCGCCTTATACGTTTATTATTATCACCAAACTAGGCTAATTGTAATCTACACCCTATCGTTTCTGCTTTGCTCCGCCGCATTTGTAGGAAAGATTGCTGCCTCAGCACACTATTACGCCTGACTACTGTTTCGATCTCCGTACAGCTAACAAGCTTATCAAATTTCTTTGGTACATTTCTACCAAATATAAAATTGCATTACCTTTTGTATTCTTTGTCATTTGCAAATAAATATACATTACAATATATAATTTTATTCATACTGTTTAGCATTGTAAGTGAAATTCAAAAACTACTGGAATCAAGTGAGTTCGAAAGTGCGTTGAACTTGTTGGATGTTGCTATGGATACCTGGCCAGAACATGCGATGTTCTCCATACCTCAGCCTACAGACAATGAGGAGTAAGTTTTGACCATTTTGATTTGATCGCCCAAGGCTAGAGGGCGTACTAGGCGACAGCAAAATGAGAGTCCAGAGTGTCTGCTACTGTTTATATGTTTGATTTTGAAATATGCAAGATTTATTTTATTGAAATACATTTTTGTAGATGAATTTTCTTAATTAAAATCTATATATTTTTAATACTTTTCGATTACATTAGGCGGTATTGCGCTCCAACATGTTAGTTTGAATAGGTGTTATGTTTACAGTTTTTCCTATTGACGTTTTTTGTAGTGATATTGCATTGGAAACACACAATATGGATACTGATGCAGAAAAAAGATGCAATCTACTAAAATTAATTTTTCTTGGTAAGTATTTATTAGGTTATATGCATTATCTTGCATATAACCTCTTGATTCTGTCAGAATCTTTATTTATTTATTTCTTAAACGTGCGATTTAACGAAATCACGTTTGTAATCATATCTTCATAATCATGAATCACTTTTAAACAAAATTTGGTACTCTTAAATTTCAGGTCATATTTCATCATATGGCAATACAACAGTGCATATAACGAATGCGTACGCGCGCTTAAAATTTTCAAAATTGTCAAAATTGATTTTCGATGAAATTAGAGTACGTTTCAGGCAATTTTAAGCGTTTAAAAAATTGTCATGAGTGCGCAGATTTTTGCACGTGCACTGCGCGTTAAACGTTAATGTGCACTATTTTTTTCCGATTTCTGTTCTCCAATCTTTCTTTAATATCATCAAATTTTATTCACTTTTCAACGTGAAATTGTGTTTTACAAGCACGTCAAAAGTGACAGGCTACGCACATGTAAAGTAAACACAATGGTGAAAATATGCTAAATTTTAAAATTATTATAGATTGTCAGAGTGCTTGGGAACACCTATTTTTTATTTCATTTTCTTGAAGTGTATGTATCATATGTATTATTTATTATAAAATTAAGAGAACAAAAGTTGATTAAGTCATCATTAATTGCATATTAAATTAAAAAAAAATTATTTCGACAATCAAACAAATTATGACATTTTCTTAGGCCAAAATAACAAACTTAACATTAACTTTCTTCCTTCCAAAGTTTATATCTTAAAGTTAAAAGTATATAGTTTGACAGTGCATCATTATTTTACATTTTTAAAGATGTCATCATAGTAAAAAATTATAATTCATTGCGGTATGTAATAATCTATCTGCACCAAAGTCGTTACTGCACAGTAAATAAACGGAGGAATCTTTCTACAACTTTTAGTGAGTTGTGTATGGCTCGGTGGTCTGTGCTCGTGTCTATGACACTCAAGGTACCGAGATCGAGTCTCACCTTGGGAAACGAAATAAGATTTTTTTTGTATTATCCGTATTGTTCAATTTTATTTTTTAGTATATAGATTATTAAATTAAAATAATTAAAGATTCTGAGAAAATCAATCAATCAATCAATCAATCAATATATCTTTTAAAAATAAATTATCTTTATTTAAATCAATGCATATAACCTATAATTCGTCATAGTGACGAATTAAATCTAGTTACAAATTGTATTCTGTAGTGCTTAAATTTTGAAAATTGGCATGCAAAACAAAATGAGTGCTTTCGAGAGAAATGTCGACAATTACAAAATAAATGTTTAAATTTAATTTTAAAAAAACCATTAGCTTTGTAGGCCTGTGATTTTAATTACCTTTAGCTATTATACTGTAGTCTTTAAGGCTCTGTCTACACTATAAAACTTTATGTGATAAAAAAGTGTGATGTGCCTAAATAGGGTAGTGATATGCTTAAATATGGTAGTGATATGACATCATCATGTTCATATATGGGCACATCACATTTTTTTGTCACATAAAGTTTGATAGTGTAGACAGAGCTTAATTGTCTTGACTGATAAATAATATATTGTATAATATATTTTTTTTTAATTTGCAGGTAAGCTAGCAGCAACAACGTCCGAGAGTGCTGTTGCAGTAACTGAACCACAGACAGAGAGTGAGTCCAGTCAAAACTCAAATGTCAATGAACTTACTAAACAACAAATCGTTGTTCAATATTTTAAGGTAAGTAGAACAGTAAATTAATTTATTCCTTCTATCTTATACCCCTTTCACATTATCTAACAAAACTCTGGAGTTTAGAAACATATAAAAAACAGGTGTTGACACTCCGGTGCAAAATCAGAACAATATTTATGATATAAATTAGGATATTAATATATTTAATTTGTATACGATGAACAAAGAGAATTTATTTTTTCCTCAAAGCTTCATATCATTCATATGTCCATTCTTCGTAATGAGCAAATAAGCATGTACCATCCTTGAAACAATTGTGTACCAAAATGATAAGATAAAAATTGGCAATCAAAACGTTTGCTAGCTTTCAACAAGTCAGTATTAGTTTTTGATAAGAGAATTTCGATTATAGTTCATACTGTTTTTTTATTTCTGGGTTACATTAGCCTTTTCACATCACAAATTCCGGAGTTTAACACAAACCAGGGCATCAACACCTGTGTTTTGTATGGTGTTTAGGACCCAGCATAGGTGTGTGTAAATTCTTGCTAGGTGATAAGAATAGTACATTATCCAGGTGTACGTGTAAAGAACCACGTTCACCACCATGATGATGATGTGTGTTATGAGAAAATTTACATATTAAATCAATATGTTAACACACCTTATTAATGACCTGATATAAAAAATCTGACAGATATAAACATTTCACACCTTGAGTCCCTTAACCATGTGATTCATTTACTTATTTGATTTTTAGGATTGCGTCGCATTTGCAAGTCAACTTCAAGATGCTGTTCCCATCATTAGCCAACAGCTAGGCTCCAAGGCTAACACGGATGTGATGGAAGCCATTGCATTCTTTGTTACAGCGTTTGAGTTTGGCATATCAAATGCAATGCAAGGTGTTCGTAGAATGATGGCTTTGGTTTGGACTAAAGATCAAGGTGTAAAAGATGCAGTGGTAGCAGCTTATAAGAGGCTGTATCTCAGCCCAAAAGGAGCAAATGCAAGGTGAGTATTTGGGCCTAGACATAACTATAGTAGTTGCTTGTTATGAATGACTTGGTCTCAGTACTCCTTTTCACATCTTCTCTTCAAGGCATTGCTTATCAAGTATTTTGGTCATAGGCATATTCTATGATGCAGCATTATAATTATGTGAATAGACCCTAACCTTACCATTACCTTAACCTTCAATGATACAGGTATCACCTGTGAACACAAGATACTGTAATACAGAATTAGCCCATGATACACTGGACAAGATACATCATGAGGCCTATGGAATAGGCATATGATATTAATGGATAAATAAAAGAAATCAGATACTAACTCAGCTACTGTATTTGGTTGCTAGCACCTGAAGCACTTGCAGTGGATATATGCACTATATGAATTATTATTATTACAGCATAAGAATAAGGTGGAATTAAAACACATTTGCATTTACAGCAGCATGAGGCAGAGCTCGCCTCGTCTGAAATTTTTACTACCCACCCCAATTCTCCAGAAGAGATCGTCATATTTTATATTTAATAATTATATTTAAATCATCTTTGCCTTGTCTGTTTTTGTATCAATTTACATAAAGTCAATTTGTAAAACTTTTTGTGTTTAATTGCTTTCAGATCTCGCAGCATGGCCATTGTCAACAATCTGACAGCACTTACTGTCGGTGCCACCATCGGTGAGCTGACATCATTGGAGGAACTTGTTGTACAGTTTGTGAAGAGTGATGATATATCTAAGCAGGTTGTGCAGCTACTGTGGGAGAGGTTTACGATGAAGCTACCAGGCACCACAGAGGAGGAGAGCAGCGGTGCTATCATTATACTAGGCATGGCTGCAGGGTAATCCAATTTATTTGTTTAAAGCATACAACAATTGCTAATTACTGTAGGTGACTGGAATTAAGCTCTGTCTACACTATCAAACTTTATGTTACATCACGTTTTTTTGTGACATAAAGTTTGATTAAGCAATTTCCTCTCTGTTTCATGTGGTGGCCAACCAGATTTCATTACTTGACAAAAATCTGATCAATTCTTGTCATTTGATTGGATAATTGTGAATCACATGATAAAATAACTGCACTATAGCATCATTCATTATTTGTATATTATTATATTCAAGTGACCATTTAATACTTTTTTCTGTCTATTTTAAGAGCTGATGTTGACATTGCACGTAGCAATGTCGATGTACTGGTTGGCACGGGTCTTGGTCCCAGAGCAGAGACGGACTTCACACTTGCACGGTACACATGTACAGCTCTTCTGAAACTTGGTTGTTCTGGAAAGGTAAGAAGGAAATACTTGTTGAAATTGGGTTTACTACACAAGATATATAAGTGTTTGAATATAGCTGATATATTTTTAATTTTCATATATAGCCAAAGGTCATGACCTCTGAGCAACCATTTAGATTCCCTTCATCTCACGCAATCTTCACAAGACTATCAGATATTTTATTTCAAGGTAAGGACTAAATTATTATGACTTGCCTTATTATTGTATTAGCAAAATAACTGGCCTAAGGTGGTTCTCAAAGGCTTCTCAGGACCATTTCAGTCATTTTAATACCCTATATAGTTGTGTGTAATAGAAAAGATTTGAAATGAACAAACACTCATTATAATAAAGATTAAAGAATGTCTGAATTTTATATCAAAACCTATAATAAACGTCTAAACGTGACATCAAACATGTGATTTTAGGACCCTTGAACTTACAAACATTGTGCAATCTTTTAGAACATTGTGACATTTGCCAAGGTTTTCAAAATTATTGAACTTGTAGGCTTGTTTAGATCGACGCAGTAAATAAACATGGACTTAAATGAACCATAACACCAAGATAACTAACCCCTTTGACTTTCCAAAAGATGCACTAAGTGTTTTATGGGCACACAAACTAAATCTGTACACTGTACTTCAGGTAGCGACATGTTATACCACCAGAACTATGACCAAGGAGTGCCTTGAACCAGTGCCAATTTTATGTGAGTTGCTGTGCCCTTTCATAACACAACTCGACTGCAAGCAGATCACTGCGACCAACTATTACCATTTCTTTCTTAGGAATTGACAACTTGACAGACTCTTACTGGCAGCCGTTTGCAGATCAGGCCGTAACCACAATATATCGTTTATCTGAACATCCTGACGTTGTTTGTGGAGAAATTCTAAAGAAACTAGCTGCAAACATACTGAAGATTACAGAATCCGATTCTGCTGCTGAACAAGGTAGGACCTTATTTTTAAAGCTGTATTGTCCCTTGAAACACAAAAAAATGAAGGTCAAAATATTCTAAATTTAAAGTGGCCATATCAAAGTAATATTAAAGTTATTCACTTTAAGTCGAAAATTCGAGCCAAAAACAACAAGTATACGTAATTAACAGGTAAATTAGCTTGATTACATTTCGTCTGGAAAATCGTCGCGAGCGAAAGTAAACAAAGATTTCAAACCATGAGTATGCATTATGCATATGCTAATTAGGATTGTTTACAACTCGTCACAGTTGAGAAGGTATTTTCACACAGATCGTGAGGAAGTTTTATGATTATGCATACATAGTAGCCAAACAAGCACGTTTCATTATGGGATATGTTTTGATCAAAAACTTTGACTGGAAGTCAAAGTTATTTTTTTAACAAAAAAACGTCTGTATTTCAGTTAAATGATTTTTTTTTTCGACAAATATTTGGTGATAGTTAATTACTATTATGATACTTTAAAATGACCCACCTTTTTTTGAAATCTTTTATTTTTTATTTTTTTGGAATTAGTCAAAGGGACAATACATCTTTAATGTTTTGGAAGAAATATACTAAATGATGATGACCCCATTATTGCTTATCTTTTGTGGAATTTCACCCACCTTTAGTGCTTGTTTCTGCTACATAGTGCCGATTATTTATAATTATATTATTTTTGCACGTTTAATTTAACCTGTTATTAAAGATTTGTTCTTTATTCACACGGTCATTTTTAAAATCAATCAAAAAAATAATCTATAGGTGAATTTTTTCCGATGTTTACTGTTGTGAGATCGCTAGAATTGCACATTTGAAAAACAAAAAAATGTACAAAAAACTATGTTCACCTATATTCACTTTTAAAAATATTGTCTTTTTTTAAAGATGATCAAACAACTATATCTTGCCCGGCAGCTGTCCTTTCACGTTTTCTTGGATTTTGTGGGCAGGTGGCGCTGCAGCAGCTTGTCCATTTGGACGTGATGGTTACGTCGGAGCTGAAACGAAGACACTATGTCCAAGAAAAGAAGAATGGCAATGACGGCAAAAATAAATCCAAGGTGCCTGTAGTATTAATTACAATTTCAACTCCACTACAATGAAATATTTGTTGAGGGCGTGTGGCGCATTGTGTTCAAATCCAATGCTCACCGCATTGCTTGTATCCCTAGGCAAGAAACTTTATTACGTTTGCCGCTCTTCACCCAGGTGTACAAATGATTACCAGGTTAGATCAAGACACAGCTTTGCGCTGATTACTAGCTGCATTATGGAAGTATGTTTCCATACATATTGATCCAAAAAATGACCGGAGTAATAATGTGAAGCGCTTTGAAGCATTGTACAATAAGTACTGTATATAAGAATGTGTATTATTAATACAACACCCCTCCTTTGGGTCACCCCTAATCAGGGGGAAACTTTATTAAGTGGACACTTTTTCTTATGTTTTAATACGACATCCCCTATTCATTATTTATGGGTTCTCAAAGGTATCCCCTTAATACGAATTCTATTGTAATAGTCAATCAACTAATAGGACATTTTTCATCATTTCATATTCATTAACACATCCTTTAGACTATTTCATCTGAATTGTAACTGTTAATAAAATCCGTCAATATTGTACACCAAAGGTTGTAATATGTTTAAATATATACATTTATTTTTGCAGAATGCCAGTGAAAGCAATGACAATGGTGCGATTGAAGATGAACTTGGGTTAACAGGAGCTACAGCAGAAGATGCAGAGGCTGAATACATAAGAAATATCTGTGAAACAGAAACTGTAACAGGTAAAGTATTGTATACAAAATGTATAGTAACAAATATCTTAAGTTTCAAACAAAATATTACTCTTTTTATGGACTAATTTTGTGCATAGCTAACTACTAAAATGTTGTATATGAAATATTAAGTGATTAATGAATTTGACAGTTTGGTTGACAACCTGAATTTATCAACTGACGAACCCATTTAAATTAATATAAATTAATATTTTTTTTTAATAACTTTTCTGACTGATTGATAGATCTTATACTTGATTCACACGTACAAAACGTAACTAATTTTTATCTTGCAATGTGTGCAGGGGTTGCAGTGTGAAAGCGTTGTAATGGGAAAAGATCAGGAATTTTTCACTGTAAAGATACAAAATTATAATTACTTTAAAGAATATGTAAATGTAAAATGGCAGTATCTTCATGTATGCGCCTTATTTCTAATGAGTTTTTTACATGTTTGTGTTGTACTATACTTGTAAGTTGGGTATAAGTTAGGAAATTTATATATAATTATATTTATGACTTCCTAATCTTCCCAACATTTACTTTCTTCCAGGTCCAAATCTGCTTTCTGGTGTACGCCCCCTATTGGTAGCAGTGTGCAGTAATCCTACAAAATACAAGGATTCTTCATTGCGTACTTCAGCCTGCCTTGCTCTCGCTAAGTTTATGCTTGTTAGCTCTGAGTTCTGTGATGCTCATCTTCAATTGCTGTTTACTGTTTTGGAAAAGGTAAACATTCTTCTTTGCATTGGAGGCCTGCAATGTACTTTATTTATTTAACTTCTCACTAAAACATACATTAGTGAAGGATGGTCCAGTCCTAATTGCACAGTGGCTGTGTGTGTGGACTATTTTATTTATTTATTTTAGGTTTTTTAAATTGCACATGACCTAGATGTGTACGCTGGACCTATGGTTTATAGTCCTTATCCGAATGCTATGATTATGATTATCCATGAAGTTATGACTATGTAACGTTTCCACGGTCTTAACCGCTCGACCACTCACTCACTAAAATGTAACATGCTGTTAACAATAGCTAATATTATACCTACTACTTAAATTAATCATGATTGGCTGTGGCTCCACGAAGTTCCTCCGATCATCCATTCTTTGCTGTTGCAGGGTGACCAAGCACCCTCCTCTAGCGGTCAAAAGGACTACCAAGTGGGTTAATAGTTTTAAATTTGTATAGCGCAAAATACAAATACCTGTAGCCTCTATGCGCTGTTTAACACAAGTGTAAAAAGAAAGAAAGTGTTTTTGTTAAATATATCAATTAAGCAGTTTTGTTTCCAACTGCTCAGTAGTTTAAAGTATACCCCTGGGCATTTACCTACGATCCCAATGATGTTACTTCGCTTCTTATTTTTCATATCCTATCTTATTATCTTACTCTATCAGTGGTAAGCCATCTTATTTGTACTGTATTATGTTTCGTTCCCAGTCGCCCGAGGCAGTCATCCGTGCAAACACAATCATAGCCATCGGTGATCTCACTTTCCGCTTCCCAAACCTCATTGAACCGTGGACAGCAAATTTGTATGCCAGGCTACGTGACGACTCTGTTCATGTCAGGAAAAACACATTGATGGTTTTGACACATCTCGTTCTTAATGACATGGTGAAGGTTAAAGGTCAGATTAGCGAGATGGCTACATGTATGGTAGACTCAGAGCCACGCATTGCTGCACTTTCTAAGCTTTTCTTTTTCGAACTTTCCAAAAAGGTAAGTACAGAAGTTTTGTTGAAAAATTGAATCACAAATCTAACTGCATCAAAGTAATTTGCCAATTAAAAAATATATTGGTTTAAAATTGTTACCTAGAGTTATGTTAAAGGTTATGGGCTTTTTTATGTCGTCGTTTGTATGTAGCCGTATTACGATACACACTTTCGGCTACAAGAAACAATTGCCTCTGGGATTATCACAGAAAAAGAAAACACACTAAGACGAAAAATGTAGATACAACAAAACCCACAATGTACATAGGCTTATACTACTGTATGCTTGGAAATCACCTGTCATAATGTGAACGTTCCTTTATGTTTGGATGTACTGTATTTATGGAAAAATTACAACGCCCTCTATGATTTGGCTAATGTTTCATTTTTGGAACTCTTTTACCACTGTATGCAAAAGGCACATTGCTTTGCATTTTTAGAAGTTTTTTTTTTTAGTAGTACAGTAGTAGTATTCGTAGAAACTGCAACAACACTATCTGCATATATTTTTTTATTACAGGGAAATGCTGTTTATAATGTGATGCCTGACATGATTAGTAGACTCTCTGATCCAGACTGTGGTTTGCCTGAAGAAGAATTTCGTACAATCATGAAATACCTTTTTAACTTTATTGAGAAGGAACGACAATCTGAATCGTTAGTTGAAAAGCTGTGTCATCGATTCAGGGCAACAAGGTTTGTTGTCTTTTTTGAATTTTCATTATTTGTTTATTATTTAAATAAATATCTGTGTTTTAATTGCAAGTACTATATGGGCAATTCCATGCAAACATGGACATGACCAAAAAAATTCAAATTAATTAGTCAGCTCAAAATTTGTGTTTATGTTACTCGTTGAATATGTGGGAACTAGGTTTTTAACTTTTTCAATTCATTTATGACTTTTTGTAGCCAAAAAATTACGTTTATTCAATGTTGAATATATTTTTTTTTTTAGGTGTGAAAAATAGGTAATTACGTTAACTGATTATTATTTCCCCACCAAAGCAATATTTATAAAGTAACATGTCTAAGTAATAGTACACTTAAGATGTATGGAAAATATGATATAACTACAAATCTTGAATATCCCATATAGGAGTGCTGTGTATATTCTGTTATATATTCGGGTATGTAATGCGAGTGACAAAAAAAATGATATTTTTTTTTTTATACCATCATGATGATAATTTTTTTTAATGAAATTTTATAATTTAGCTATACTACTTTGAACAATTAAAATTTGACCAAAAAAAATAAAAAATTCCCGTAAATACAAAATTGTTGAGACATTGAAAAGTGAAATGCGAGTGACATGTAATGCGAGTGACGTTCAAAAATGGACAATGTAATGCGAGTGACATTACTAAAACTCTTTTTTTTGTAAAGTAAAATAGTAATTAATCTATCATTAGTTATGAATTAGTCCCAGAATTAGTATATACATTAATTTCATAATACAATGTGTGATTTGGCCCTTATTTGGAGGCACTACAGTATAATAATTATAGCATTAGGTTTGTTGAGGGCACAATCCCTAGCAACGACCTTTTTGCAGTTAAATCATTTGAAAAATCAAATCATTATAAGAGCTCATTAAATAAAAAACACTAAATCTGGTGAGATTTAACAAATTTGGTACAATCTTTTGTGAAGATAAGAAGGTAAGAATAAGTATACATTTATATTTAATAACAATTTTTAAGTTTTTTTTTCTTATATTGTTAGTGTTAATTATTTCAAATTCTATAATTTGAAAACACCGCATAGGCCTAGGCCTAGGCTATAATAATTTATTTATATATTATTATTTATATATTATTATTTACTAGGCATATTTTACACCACCAGGTCTAAAGCATTTTAGTTTTAAAAACAAAATATATAATTGCTTATTATTTAAAAATAATTTTAAAATATCATTCACATTTGCATCCTGCTTTTAGAAATGGCCGAACGACAGAGAAAGTACCTAGAAAAACTGAAAGCCGAGGGAAAATACACCTCATACAGAAACAAACAAAATGAAATTTCGAAAAGAAGTAAAAGTAAAAGAAAAGAGAAAATTCTAGCTTTGCCACCAGCTTTGAAGAAGCAGAAGATTGATGCTCTTAAAGTTGCTAATAGAAAACGTGTGGCTAAGTTCAGAGCAAAGAAGGCTGCTTTGGCATCAGACGGGCAATCACCTTTTAGAAGTGCTATGGCTTTTGCTAAAGCCACTACCAGGGCAAAAAGAATGCTTGATGCTGGTTTGCCATCCAGTCCTCGCAGAAGAAAGCGTGTGCGACATATACTTTTTAACGACGAGCTACACGATGAGACACCAACCAGTTCTAAAAGACGGAGGTCAAATGAAACACCTGAAGAAACTATTAAAATAATAACAACATTTTATGAGCGGGATGATGTCAGCCGTCAGGCACCAGGAATGAAAGATTACTGTTTAGTTCAAGGAGTCGATGGCAAAAAAAACAAGATGCAAGTCCGTCATTTGACAAGCTCTATAATGGAAACATTTTCCCTCTTTTGTAACGAGTTTCCGGAAATAAAAGTTGGAAAATCCAAGTTTGCAGAAATACGACCCAAGCATGTTTATCTCACAAATAAACTGCCTCACAATGTATGCCTTTGCAGGTACCACGAAAATTTCATCTTTGCAGTTGATGCACTGCACAAGGTGTGTCGAACATTTCCATCCTATACCCATGATTTTCCTGCTTCTTTGTTGTGTGAGACAGTAACCGAAAAATGCTGGTTAAATGAGTGCTCATCTTGCAAAGATGCTGAAGGATTCAAGCAGAAATATCAGTTAATTCTTGATGAAGATGCTTGTGAGAATGAAAGTTCATGGTATGTTTGGAGAATGTCTAATACTGATAAAAGAATACTAAAAGTCATTGAGCAAGGTACAGTTAAAGAGCTGACAGAGTATTTTTGCAGTCTTATTCCACAATTTATTGAGCATTGCTATGTCAAGCGCCAGCAAGCAGCTACAAGCAAAGATGATAGAATGAAAGCTTCCCCACTTGAGGCTGTAATCCAAATAGATTTTTCTGAGAACTATACGTGTGTCTCCCAAGACGAAATCCAGAGTGCTCACTGGAACCAGAGACAGGTGAGCCTATTCACAATAGCCCAATGGTTTGGGGAGGAAGTCCATTCACGTGTTTTAGTGTCTGATAATCTGGTCCATTCTAAAGAAACCGTAGTTTCGTACATTGATGAAGTGCTAGAGCAACTACCAGAAACAGTAACATTTGTTTCACTTTGGTCTGATGGACCAGCATCACAGTTCAAGAACCGGTTTATTGTTGCTGCAATTCAACCACTGCAAGCGAAACACAAGGTAACCCTACGGTGGAATTATTTTGCAACATCACACGGAAAAGGCCCTGTAGATGGAATAGGTGGATCAGTTAAACGATTTGTCTGGGGTCAGGTTCGAACAAGAAAGACAATTGTATCGGATGCCAAATCATTTGTTTCTGCTGCTGCTGGTATGAAAAATGTTTCTGTGAAACATTTTTCGCAACAAGAAATTGATAAGAGAAATACTTCTCTTAATACATGTAGCATTTTTTATCATGCCTGTGCCATTCATGGAATTGCCAAAATGCATTGTTTTGATGTAACTTCAAGTAATGTGTCTGCTTTTGTCATAAGTAGGCATGTTAAGGAGTATAATTTAACAGTGCATGTTGGTGAGTGGTACCAAGTTGATTACGACGGAAAGCTGTACCCTGGGGAAGTTATTGCTATTGGGGAACAAAATGATTTTCAAGTGTCCGTTATGGAACAAGTCGGGAAATACTGGAGATGGCCCACTCCAAGAGATACAATATATTATGTACAAGAAAATCTTAAAAAGAAGGTTCAAGCACCAGTTGTTGTCAACAACCGTGGTCACTTTGAGTTCCATAATTTGTAAAATGGCTGTTTGAATTTTCTAATTCATTTTTAGTGACCGTATAAGTGTTACTGTGTTTATGAAAAAACAAGATGTTCTATTAGTGTTAAAAATAGATGATGTCCTTTAGAACTTCATCCAAATGAGTTGAAATAAAAGTTTTTACTTGAATATTGATATAACATCCTTTGAGTGGTTTAATGTTGCATTATTTAATTATTGTCTACTTTTCTTCGTTCTAAAATCTGCTTTGTTTAGTAAATACTAAGTTCATTTCTTACGGTAATGCGAGTGACAGTAATGCGAGTGACGGGACTTTTTTGTTAAAATGTCAAATATTTTTAAAATCTATGTAATGTTGAATTTTTTTATTATCCTATTTTATACTTTAAAAGTATAGCAATTAAAAATATAAGATCTTTTGATTCATATATTTTTAGTTTAAGGACACGTTCTTATCAAATTTAATCAAATTTTTGTTGTGTCCTTTTTGTGTAATGCGTGTGACAGAATTTCGCAATGGCGCCATTGTCGAAGTAAAAGACATACAATTTTTTTTATAGTATTTTATTAAAGACTTGCACCTAAAGTATGTTCATATAAAACATTGACTTAAAAATCCAATTAGTATAGAAAGTACAAAGCTTAGACTAACAAAAATGACTGTAATGTGTAATGCGAGTGACCATGGAATTGCCCATATATACACAATCTTTCGTTATTGGCATTCAAAACTGAAGAAAAAACACAAATCAGTGTTATTTGAGTGAAGCTGTGAAGGTGCTTGCCTTCCAATCTCAAGGTCCAGGGTTCAATCCTGATCTAGTGCCAGTGTTGTAACTCATTGCTCTTTCAACTCCACTCCATATAAGCCTCAAATGAGACTTTTAAATAGTTTATCGATCCTATAATTAGCAAGGTTGTGCTCACTGTTGGATGCATGTGTATTTTCTATTTTTAGAACACCAGAACAAGTGCGAGACCTTTCTTATTGCCTTTCCATGCTGAATTATAGCGAGAAGAGCATCAAACGACTGGTGGAGAACTTTGCTTGTTTCTCTGATAAGCTGTCTGATGCCGAGGTCTTCAACTGCTTTCAGAATATCTTGACAAAAGCTAAGAAGTTAACAAAACCTGAACTCAAAGTAAGTGCATAAAGTGTACACTTCTGGCAGGTGTGCACCCAGTACATCTTTCGGAAGACTAGTGGGTTACCCCAGGGTACTGGTCCATTCAGGCCCTGTCATTGGGTGGCAGCACTCGACACGAAAGTTTTTTTCGGGAAGTAAAAAGTTGTGGTATGTGTTGTCCGCAATTCAGGCCAGTAGCAGGTTATTCCCCCATTTACATTTTTACATTTAAGTCGCACACAGAAAAGACAAAAGTAAGTATCTCAAGAGATCTTTCATTGTCAGTGCTTTTAGAAATCATGTGGTAGTAACCAGTCCTACTAAACCCAATACTGCCTAGTCCTTGGGTGCAAGGGCTAGGCTGGCTTCACTGACCATTGCCTAAAAATGATGTGTTTTTTTTTTGTGGTAATTTAAGAGAAAAGTATGGTGAAAAAATTGCTATTGGGTTTAGTAAGTCCTCTCGGGCAGCATCAGTTGATGTTTAGTAGGACTCTGGTAACTGCTATGTATTTACCAGGATGCAATTGTGCTAGACAGTTGGGATATTTATTTTCATATCCAACTAAAGAGTTATGTTAAAGACCTTCCACCGTCCTAATTTCAACGCAGTACTCGCACAATCTCTGTATACCTGAAAGTACTACTGTAGCCCTGTTGTAGTTGTTATTAATTACAAATATTCTCTGTAGGTTTTCCTAGAAGATTTTGAAGAAAGGATCACTAAATGTCATGAGAAAGGTATGGAGGATGATGAGGTTGAAGCTAAAGCAAGCAAAGCATCCTCAAAGGCAAGAAAAGGCACATGCAAGGGCCAGAAAACAACAGGCCCAGCTAACCTGAGAAGAACAGCTAAATCCATAGGTAAATGATCAATTATTTCTTTAAATGACAATTAAGGAGGTTACATAACTAATACTATATGCTATTTATTTATTTATTTCAACAATGTTTATAGAGGGTGACCCTTCTAGTTCCCTCGCAGGGAATAAAACTCTGTCTACACTATCAAACTTTATGTGACAAAAAAATGTGATGTGCCCATATATGGGCATGATGATGTCATAACACTACCATTATTTGGGAATATCACTACCATATTTGGGCACATCACACTTGTTTTTTGTCAAACTATTTTGATAGTGTGGACATTGCTTAAAACCACTAATTGCAAGCATGATCATTTCTGAATATCTAATTTCTATATATGGGCATACACAAAAACTTATGTACAAAATATAACATCACCTGTAATTTGATAACAGTTAAAAAGAGCACACGTAGAGGAAGGAGAAGAAAAGATGATGATTCTGAAGATGAGGGTGATATGCCGCTAAAAGAAGCTACTGCTGATCCGGCCAATTGTAATCAACGACGTAGTACGCGCAAGATGAAAGGAAGGCGACCAAAAGGGTTGGATCTGTCTAGTGATGATGACAGTGACGAGGTCTTTCAGTCCATGTTGTCAAAAGGTATCTAACTTAATTTCTCTATAGATTTACCAAAACTAGAGTGTGATTATCAGGAGACTTAAGCAGGTCTGACAGTAAGTCTATGTTTTTTAATTTATTGCTCTAATGTCTCTAATTGCAGTTCCGAAATTTCAAGGTCTTGACGAAAACAGTGAAATTGAAGGTGAAAATGTTGTACCCAATACCAGTATGTCATCCAGACCAAAACGAGGCAAGCGAAAACTTCTTTCAACACCAGATGGCGCTAGAGGGGCTTCTAGTAGGCTGAAATAACTTGACATTAAAATCATGTTTGTTTGTTTATTAAGTCGTCTAATGTTATGGATTTATCCTGAAATATTGTGGGCCAACTGTGCTACTAAAATTAAATTTCAACCTTCAATAGGACAGGTCTATGTTACATCTAGGCTATGGGGCATGAGCCAAAAAGAGGCCTAGAAAACGAATTTCGTGATCTCCTAACGGGGGGGAGGAAGATATTCACACATTTTATAGTTAATAATTAGGTTAACACAAATTCAGCCGATCCCGCTTCCAAAAGTTACGCAATAAGAGTAATTTTATGTGTAAAAAAAATCGAATTTCTCAACATAAACAAATACATAGAAATAGCGCCCTCTATTTGGTATATTTTCTGTTAGTGATAGTAGTACTGGATAAAATACAATCGTTCCATTGGAATAACTTATACTGTATCTTTCTTTCACATTTAACATGCAATATTATTATCATAATTTTGAGATTAATATTGTAGTCCTTGTAAGAAATGTATCTGTTAGTAAACCTTAATTAATATTTATTTAAGCACACTGAAAAGAAGATGCATTTTCAATCTTTATAATTCATGACTATGCTGTCACAAAATATTTATTAATATTATCTCTCCTATATAATTGCAACTTTTTGTTTTCATTGGATGCATAACATAGAATTATAATCAATTAGTAATAAATCAAATGTTGCATTATTGTTTTCATTGTAGATGTATAACATAGAATTAGTAACAAATAAATGAAATTATTACAGCAAAGTTTCTTATAATACTCCTGTTTCTTAATATTGCTTATCATCTCATGGGTTCTTTATTTTATACTTTCTCATGGTTCATCCGTTACGTTACAAAATAGTTAAGTTACAAAATAGTTTAATATAAATTTACATTTTATAGGCATATTAATGTATTGTAAGCATCAAAGTAGAAAGTTTCTTATTAATACTCCTGTGTCTTAATATCACTTATCATCTCATGGGTTCTTTATTTTATACTTTCTCATGGTTCATCCGTTACGTTACAAAATAGTTAAGTTACAAAATAGTTTAATATAAATTTACATTTTATAGGCATATTAATGTATTGTAAACATCAAAGTAGAAAGTTTCTTATAATACTCCTGTGTCTTAATATTACTTATCATCTCATGGGTTCTTTATTTATACTTTCTCATGGTTCATCCGTTACGTTACAAAATAGTTAAGTTACAAATAGTTTAACCTAAATTCACATATTATAGGCCTATTACATTAAAATCATGTAGACCAAGTAAAATGAACATTTGTAAACCATAAATTACACTTAAACTACACTAAAAAGTTCTTCCTGCTCAAATTCATCTCCCTCTTCCTCATCATCGCTATCATCTCCATCAATTTCAAAAACATCTGTGTATGAAGAAGATTGTTACAGTTTTTGCACGAGCATAATTCTGTACAAGAGAATCCTAAGGATACACAGCATTTTTCATTTGCAACCCCTTCATTGCATTTTGACTTTTTACATGACCAGGATGACAATTCGAGAATGCTGTGTAGAGCAGGTTGCTTCTCCATCCAGTCAATTACGAGTTTATTATCGGCCATCTTCCACCCATTTCCAACAGGAGATGGAGCATTTTGTTGTTGAATAAAACTAGCTTTGTGAATTGAAGCTTGAGAATTGGCACGCTGAATATGTTTAAGTGTATAAGTTTTATTCGATGTACACAAAGCCCATTGGAGACATCGTTCGGCGACATGGACTCGGCTACCAGTTGTATGCGGACGATACGCAAATGTACGTTTCTTTTCGCCCAAATGACAAGTCAGAAATACAATCTGCTCTAATTTCGATGGAAAAATGTGTTTCAGATGTCAAGGTATGGATGACCCAAAACATACTGAAATTAAATGAAGGAAAAACGGAAGTGATACTCTTTTCGTCGCGGTACAATAAGACCAGTATAAATTTGGACGTGAATGTCTGAAACATAGTTCTAAAACCAACGTCGACTGTGAGAGACCTCGGAGTAATATTCGACAAACATCTTACTATGGATTCACATGTACGTACAATCGATCTCGAGGCAGTGTTATATGCACTTACGTAACATCTCTCATATCCGACGTCATCTAACATATGATGCCACGAAATCATTGATACAGTCGCTGGTGATCTCTCGTATGGACTATTGTAACGCCTTACTTTATGGTCTGCCGACTACAACTATTGATAAATTACAAAAAGTCCAGAATACGGCAGCGCGAATAATTACGAAAACCTGTAAATATGACCACATTACACCTATTTTAAAGGAGCTCCATTGGCTACCGGTGCAGGCACGCATAAAGTATAAGTTACAACTACCAAAAAAAAAGAAGGGAAGATAGGGGCTGGGGAAAATTTTTTATCGGAGGTCAAAGTTCATTGACCGTTGCCAAATAGCTATAATTCTTGTATGAATCATATTTCGATGGTATCTAAGTAAAATTGGTGTCAAAATGTGCAGAATTAAAAAAAGGAATAACACTTAAAATAGAAGTCATGTCTTTGGATCAAATCTTGACCACTAAAAATTAGGTCAAAGGTCAAAAAGTCAAATTTTCTACATAAAATGGCATATAATTGATATTTCAGCAACATATAATGATATATTGATGTTAAAATATGCAGAAAAAAAGGAAGAAAACTTGGAACAAAAACAAACAACTTAAAAAATGAGGTCAAAGGTCAAAAGTATTTATTTTATCATGAACATGCTATTATTAGTGATTGTTTTTTTTTTAAATTAACAAAAATCCCCAAAACATTAACTTTGACTTATTAAGGCGTACATGCTGTCAAAACGCACAGAATAAATGGGTCAAATTAAATTTGACAATGACCCTAAACCAAGTCTTGACCACCAAATACAAGGTCAAGATAATACTGATAATAACTTACAGTAACTATCACCAAAACAAAATAAATTAATAATTATAGTGCTTCCTCTTCATCGTTGTCAATTAGTTCTTCTGCATCTGTGTTCTCCTTTCCATTCTCGCAATGTCCACTGCACACACCACATGCAGATACACATAACATGCCAGCTTTCATGCAGCTGCATCTCTCATGGTTTGGCATTTGCCTTTCGCCTTTCTTGCAACTGCAGCAGATTCCTTTGAGAAGGTTGTCTGGCGCAATACCACAAGAGAGCATCTTAGGTTTAAGTTTTCTGTTGAATTCTAATTCCCATCCTCTTCCTTTTGGTTCAAGAACCGAGGTGTTCAGATGCCTCCATATTCCAACTTGAAGATTGAAGATACAAGTTAGTACAGTCGATAGGTCTACGATAACACAGCAAAATCAAAATATCAGTGTCCTGGGCGACAACAACAACTGGGGAATTAACACCTACGACCAAATCCATTGCAGATCTAACAATCAGTGTGTCACCAGAAGGTTTCTCTGGACTTCAGTGTCACACTGGACCTGACTGTGTCATGTGATAGAGAAGTATTCCTGGCAAATGAGAAGAACAAAGGAGCCTTAATCACGATGACATCTACAAAGATGGCAAGACAGCATATCACTGTACGCCAAGCACAGGATGAATATTAAAGGGACACATGTGAATCAACAAAGTGTCCCCTGAATATAGCGAATGACGGTAGTGTTAAAACATACCACTCGTTCGTTTCACGGAAGAAAAGTGTTACCCTGAAAAAGCTATATTATTATAAGTGAGAGAGTTTGTACGTCTGTTTGTTTGTTCGTTATACACATTTTTGTTACTGCACGTAACCTTACATATGGGGTATCAAAATGACCGGAATTGTACCGGGAAGGTACTACATTTCAACATCATCCGCCATCTAGGATCCAAGTTAGGGACCAAATGTGGTCAAAATGGCACACTTTCCCCCACTTTTGATGTTTGTTCGTTATACAAATTTCTGTTTCTGCACGTAACCACACATTATGGAGTATCAAAATGATCGCAATTGTACCCGGAAGGTTTTAAACTACATTTCAAAATTTCCCCCGAGTCCTGGGGTTTTTGTGGGAGGAGGAGGGGGGGGGGGGGGAGAGTGGTTTGTGATATCATTTGAATAGCATTTTTGATTGGGCTCGGGGTTGTAGGCTATCGAATTGTAAAATTATACTACAAAAGTTTTACAGTATTTGAATTATCCTCAGGAAGGCGTTTGGGAAAATAAAGATATAGATAGGCCTATACATATTTTAGTCAGTAAACAATATGACACCTATTCATTTACACATTTAGCAAGTACTTTAACCATATCCAGCTATGTATTGTTCTCTTGGATTGTCTCATTACAGACATCCATTCCTGTGTGAACATATACACGTTCTTTACTGTTACTGTGTTCTACTACTATTTGAACATCATCCGCCATCTAGGAGCCAAAATGTGGTCAAAATGGCCAACTTTCGATGTTTGTTCATTATACAAATTTCTGTTTCCATACATATGGGGTATCAAAATGATCGCAATTGTACCGGGAAGGTTTTAAACTACATTAAAAAAAGTCCGAGGATTTGGTGGGAGAGGGAGTTGGGAGATTGGATGTGGTAGTTGGGGTTCAGAAGATAGTGGGGATGAAAACTGCCACTGAGGGATTATGGGTTGGGAGTGATGGCTAACATAATTTTTACTGGAACATTCTTACACACATCACCCAGTATATATGGTGTGTTTAAAATTGCTAGTATTCACTAATAGCGACAGGATCAGGCTTTCCAGAATCAATATTACTTTGAATAACTCTAAATACGATAAGTTTAGGCCGAATATGTTGCAGGAGAAAACGTTCATTGCTACTTTACCGCTAATTTCCAATTAGCCTATAGTTTGTTATATTATGTTGAATAAATTTCAGTATAAATTAGGCCTAGTACATTCATGACACTGATCTACTAAATTCTAATTTATGAAAATTTGTTTTCTAAATGCTTATGAGTGAATTATCACTTATGAAGGCCAAAACAATAGCCTCCGTGTACAATGTTAGGCGAAATATGAACATTTAGTTTTGATTATTAGCATACAGAACCTCTGTAGGCCTCATTCGCGGATTAATATTAAACACGTTCTTACTTGATTTGAACATGGAGGATGATTGTGTTCGTGTTCACTACCATGAGGCGAATACAATACAATTATTGATATGCGATGTGCTTTCATACAATAAACCTATCATACTGTGTATCACATTGTGTTTAATACATAGCAATGTGAAATGCCAGTTGTAGACCTACTACTCTACACAAAGGTACGGAGATTGTTAGTTTTGTCTGATGACGATTTCTGTATGAAGAATACCAAGTATGATCATTTTTAATTGACATATCGTCAAATAGGCCTACTGTCGTATAATGTAACTATAAATATACCTCAGATTATGTGCTGACTTTTACGTTCGGGTTGAACTAATTTCGTAAAGTAAAGGCAATAATAAGGCCAGGGAGAGGTAAAAATAAATTTATTTTACATCTCCCTGGTAATAAACTACAATACAACGTAGGCCTACTGAAATAGTTCATTTGGGCATATTATTACTAAGATCTTTTTAACTGTTGCATTGCAATAATAATGTTTTTAATATCTACTATAAATCGTTAGCTTTTAAAAAAATTGATTTGGCTCTATTTTCATTACTACCCGCTTTTTTTTCTCGGATCAATAAATCAGCCACTCCTATTGTATTGTATATTATTAAGCTTCATTCGCGGATTGATATCAAACAATTATAATAATCGTTCGATATAATCTACCATGAAAGAAACGAATAAAATGAAATTATTGATGTGTGATGTGCTTTCATACAATATAGGCTTAACATATTAATGTGTATTATCTGTGAGTTTACAGAAGAAACTGTAGTTTAGTTAAAGATAGGCCTAATTGTCTAAATAATCTACACTAATCATGGCTTCTAATTATTACTATACACATACGAGTTAAGTTATGTTTGTCTGACTTAGGTACGTATACAAGATTCACTTTTAATGTTAAAACCCTAATCATACCAACGTCGAGAAAATCCGACAACCGAAAACGTCATCCAGCCACCAATTCGATGATAAATAATGTTCGCTATTGATAATTTTTATTGTAAATATACGGTTTCACAGGAGTATAGTCATTTTAATGTTCTGTCTTTTAAAATTTGTAACGATTGTAACTTGTTTGTAACGATTTAATGTTTATGTTTGAATAATTCCATTTCTAAATTACTGAGTTAAAACTGTACTTATTACTTATTTATATTTTAGCCTTTTAATTTAGGCCTTTCCATTGGATTTTTTATTCAAGTGATCCCTTCTATTTGCATACCTAACACATTGTTAAAATGTTATTAATAATCTAAGACACTGTGAAACAGAGTAGGTTTAGTTTTACGAATACCAAGCATTTTCAATAATGGTAACCGCCAGAAAACGTACAAGGAGAACGTCCTTCTAAAACCTTTTTACCCGAGTCATTATCATTCCGAGAACCATCGTCTACACTTCCTAGAGGGGGAGCGAGCGAAGCGAGCTCACCCTCCAGTATCTAATAATTACAATATTAGAAAAAAAATGTAACCGAAAGAATAAGATTATGGCCCGTGGCTATGTATTAGGTGTATAAAACATTTTTAATCTGAAACCCATGATAAAAGAACATTTTTTACATGTGTAGCTTAATTAAAATACAGTTTTTGTTTACAAAATAATAGTATATTTGTCTATATTTGTCATCGCGTTGAACTTGTTCGGACTCCATTAGTAATACGTCTACATTTTATTTTATTCAACATTGCTTGTGGAAGTTCTTCTTGAGTGTGTCCTGTATCTGCGACGAGCTGGTCAATGTAGTTTGTGTGTGGTCTTCCAATGCCTCTAGTGCCTCTGGAGTCCAGAGAAGTAAGTCTGATAACAGCTCATCTTTGCTTCTCTATGAAGCAGCAGCAAACCTGACTCTTCATTCTCTGATTACTTCACTGATTTGTACTAGCTTGGTTTGTTAGATGGTCTTTCCAAGATACATTCAATGCAGCCCTTAACATCCGGGTATAAGTGCCACTTAGCGTATTTTCGAGTTTCTTGGTGAGTGTCCGTGTTGTTGATCCGTACAGTAATAACAACTCCACCGTGGCTCGGAAGAAGCTCTTCTTTATGGTTTTGCTCAGATTGGATTTCCAGATGATATTTAAACGTCTCAAAGCAGACCAAGCTTTGCCAATATAGGCCTATGGATATTAACATCATTTTCAGTGGAGGCGATGGCGCTGCTGATAATCTGGCCTTGGCAGTTAATGGCCCTGTACTCGGTTTTCTTTGCATTGATGTTTAGTCCCACTTCCAGTGCTGCTTCTTCTAATGCATGGAGCAGGACTGTTGCTCCTTCAACGGTGCCTGAGAATATGGCCAAGTCGTAAGGATAATCTGGATTAGTTATGTTGGAAGCAGGATGTCTCTGGCTGAGTCGAGACTTTAACAACAAACCGTGGTCATTTAGTTGGTCTATAGATGTTTGAAGTACATAGTCCAGGCAGATGAAGAAAAGTAATGGAGCGATAGTATCGACTTGCAGCACGCCAGCTACAATTTCAAAGAATTCAGTGTCCCCATCTGGTGACCGGACCATAGATTTTGCGTTGTTGTACTATATCATGATGGCATTTACTATTTTAGGTGGAATACCGTATGCTAAAAGGATTAATTTCATTTTGCCTCAAATACAGAATCAAATGCTTTGGAAAAATCCACAAAGAGCATCACGGCTGATATGTTTTTGTCTCAAACTCCTTCTAGGATTCTCCTGACTGTTAGAATTTGTGCAGATGCTGATCGTCTTTGACGGAAGCCGTTTTGGTTTTTGCGGAGGATTTGTTCAGTCCAGTGTTGAATTCTGTTCAACAGCACCAGATTGTATATGTTTGCTGCAATCGATGTTAATGTGATACCTCTATAGTTTTTTGCTTTTCCGAGATCTCCCTTTTTAGGGAAAGGGAGAATGCAACCTCTTGTCCACGCCTCAATCGGATCTATATTGATAAACATTATTACAGAACTGTAGTAGAACATCGTTAAAACATTTTGTTTTCCATGCTTCAGTTGGAATTCCATCAATTCCTGGGGATTTTCCATTTTTTATTTTTTTTTTGACAAGGATTTGTTAAGTTCATTTTCGTCGAAAGGACCCGTTTTAATGTTAGTGTTTTCTCCTTCATGAATGGGTTGGACTACCGTACTGTTTTAATTGAAACATTTGTTGCTTTTCTAAGAAGATTCTGAAAGTGTCCTTTCCATTTATTTAGCCTATCCTGTTGGCTCGTAGCTTTAAGTTTTGCTTGACAAGTTCTTTTTCTGCCAGTTATTTCTGCCATGCAATAAATTATTGCATATTTTCATAGCAATGGTTTATTAAGTCAATTTTTCTTTTGGCAAAATCTTTCATTTCGGCATCGTATAGGCGGCATAATTCAATTTTGTTGTTGTAATTTGTAATATTGCTGACTGTCGGTGTAGCCCGTTTTTTGATCGCCGATTCTTTGACTTTGATTCGTTGTGTTTCAATAGCAGGTGAGTCCCATGGTACCCTCCTTCGCACACGTGACTTTAGTGGAATGTTATTTTGAGCTGCTTCTTGATGAGCTTTCACAAAGTTGTTGTAACATGCATTAGTACTCGTTTCTTCCGACTCATGCTGTAGTGCTTCAAAACGGTTTCTCAGATTGATTTGGTATTTATCTCGGACAGTCTTATTGCATGTTAGTGCGCTCCATAGAAAAGGGGGATTTGCTTTTGACTTCTTTTTGTTTGCTCTCAGACTGATGTTGCAAGAGACGATACGATGATCAGACGATACGGTTGAAAAGCTGCTGTAAGCTTCACAATTTATGCAGCTGTTTATCCATTTTCGATTTAACAAAATGTAATTGAGTTGTGCTTTGTGACCATTGGCATACTCGAATGTCCAAAGTTTTCCAATTATACTAGTTGATAAATGTCCGGCACAAAAATATTTATAAAAGACGCAGTACAGGGTCTTTTTTACTAACTAAATTACTTAAATCAAACACCATTTACGAAAATTTCTCTTAATTATTAAATTACTTTTAATATTGTTTATATTTAAGTAAGTTAATTAGTAAGTTGTTGTTGACCCTGTCCTGCATCTTTTACAAATATGTTGTGCAAGATGTAATTCAATGTATATTGGAGAAACGTGTCGACATTTATCAAGTACATCAATATCTAGTCCTTTACAAGTCTTCTTACATTTTCAACATTTAAAAACTGCAGGATAATCTCAGAAAAAATCATTTCAAATGTTTTTTTCACAATTCTAAACTTTGAAAAATACACATTATCTCGGTCGTCCGTACAAATTGAATTAAAGGAAGCTTTGCACATCAAAATTTGGGAAATCAAACAATTGTCGCAGAATTCATCATGCTTGTATTTAGTTTTGAAGTTTTTGAATACGCTTGGACCTATACAAATGTCTGCTGTTATCTGCAAGGATAATAAGGAATTTGAATACCAATGCAGGTTCCCTAAATAAGTACTAAAAAAGTTACTAATAACAATAATTGAATCAAAAGAAGCTTTAAACATCAATTTGGAAAAATTGTTCCATTTAATATTACTTTGTATTTAGTTTTGAAGTTTTTGAATACGTTTATAGCGAAGTTACGCCCGTTGTCAGCTGTAATAATAATTACAAATATTGCATCACTGCATTTAGATACCGGTGTAAAGTTACTATATCAGTCAAAATTTACTATGGAGACAACATTGGAGAGAATTTCATCCGTTATCCAGTGAGTCTGTGTGAGTTCCAGTAGCTGATCTAGATTTTCTTTTTAGATACCTCTCTTCATTTTCCATACGATATCTTTCTTCGCTGTGTACAAGTCCTGCCTAATACAGTCTTTCCATGATTTTTTCCAGGTGTTAACATTGATGTCCATTGCCTTTAAGTCTCTTTTACATGCATCTTTGAAACACAAAAGTGGACGTCCTTTGGACGTCCTTTGGATCTTTTACAATTTGCTAGCTCACCGTACAACATAACCTTTGGAGTTCTTGTATCATCCATTCTTCTGACATGACCAAGCCATCGTAGTCTTCGCTGTCGAATTAATGTAAACATCGAAGGAATGCCACATCTATCAAGGATACTGTTGTTTGTTACCCTGTCTTGTCATCTGATATTTAAGATAGTCAGTAGACAGCGGAGGTGAAATACATGTAGTTTCTTTTCTTGTCTAGCATAGGTTGTCCACGATTCAGCTCCATACAAGAGGACACTAATGACACATGCCATAAACACTTTGATCTTCACAGCCACTCAAATATTTATGTTTTCCCAAACACGTACAGACAACTGACTGAGAGTACTAGAAGCTCTTCCGATTTGTTTAGTTCACAATCAAGAGAGTTGTTATAAGTTATAACTGAACCAAGGTAAGAAAATTTACTAACATTTTCAAGTAAAAAAATGTTGACAGTAAAATTGTTTTGACCAGTTGTTTTAAACGGTAAAATCTTAGTTTTCTTTACACTTATGGTGAGACCAAAGTGTTCACAGGCACATGAACATATATCAAGTAGAAGTTGTAGACCATTAGGAGAATGGTTGCCGAAACAGGCATCATCTGCATAAAGAACATCACGAAGAAGAACCTTAAATATTGTTGTCTTAGCTTTAAGTCTGGCCGGATTGTACAGCTTGCCAGTAGATCTACAATGCAATAAACTCCTTCCATAAGATTCAAAGGTTCAAAAGCTCTTTGGAAGACGACTGCAAAGTAAATCCCAAAAAGAAGAGGGGCAAGAACATCTCCTTGTTTTGTCCCATTCTCGACATCAAATGGGTCAGACACTGCTCCATTGTACTTTACAGTAGCTTGCATTCCTTGATGGAAAGATCGGATAATATTTAATAGAGTAGGTGGACATCCAATTTTCCTTAGGATTTCAAATAGACAGTCTAAGGTCAAAAGCCTTAGAGATCGATAAATGACAGGTAGAGTTGCTGTTTTAGCACAACATATTTTTTCTGCAGTTGTCTAATAGAGAAAATCATATCAATGGTAGATCTTCAAGAGCGAAAACCACACTGAGACTCTAGATATACCCTTTCCGCTAAAGGCAGCAGACGTTGTAGAACTACTTTTACAAATACTTTTCCATATAGATATTGAGCAGAGAAATGCCGCGATAATTATCACAGCAACCACGATCACCTTTATTCTTGTACAGAGTGAAAATGGACGCATTCTTGAAATCCTGTGGAACTTTACCAAGAGACCAACAGAGACTAATAAGCTCATACAGATGATGTCTATAAATATAATTAAGTTTAATTATGTCTGGATATTTATCAATAAGAATGACGTGACATTAAACTCGAGCTATAAAATGTTTAGATTATTTACGTATTACCAACTTTTATAAATAATATATAGGTCCATGTTAAAACAATGACACTAATCCAGCTGTACCATGATACTGACAAATTTGAATGATTAATTCTCTTTTCCATCAGAAACAAAAGGCGCTTAAATGGCAGCGTCTGAAGTTAATCCAGAGTTTACCAAATTGAAGTCTGATCTTGGTAGATACTTTGACGGTGACCGGTTGCTGTGGTTGAAGTTCATACTATTTGATCTTTTACATATAGGAGACCTTACAAAACCAAATGCCATTGGAAATGATTTTTTCAATGAACTACATGTCACCGGGAAAGTTACACATAGTAATGTTAACATTTTATTAGAGATTGCTCAATTATCTGAATTGAAAGTAGCAGAAGAGCTTGTACTCCAGTATATTAGAGATAATAAAGCTGAAAATACAGAAGAAAAAAGAATATCACCACGTCGAAAATTCACGGTTAAGAGGTTGCGAAATGTTGATCCAGATGCGTTAAAGAGGGTTATTGCTTACTATGATCTGGCAAGATATAATCACACCAACATTTGGGATGTGGTCTTTGCATTGGAGAAGAACCAACGTTTATCAAATGAACCGGACAAAAAAGATGTATTTGACGATATTCTTAGACAAATCGTACATGGTAAGAATGGACTACCGTTTTAAGTATTATTATATTTAAAATTATTTGTAATTTCCTAACATTTACATTGTGTTTGTTTGGTTAATGCAATAATACAATTAAATTGTATTTGAATAAATTGCAATTCCTGATACTGTGATATTACAAATTTTGGGGAAATTACTATGGTAGACTTTGGACTTTGTAAGATAATAATGTAATTCCTATTAATACTAACAAACACAATTGTATAAGAAAATCTTCCCATTCTAAATTTGCCACAATATCAAGATAAACAAAGTAACTTGAATGTTTATTTTACATTTTTAGTAACAATAGCAATTATACACTATTCTCAGTATTTGGCGTATCTCGTGACACAGCGTCACATGTATCACATTCACTGTACCTACAAACCTTAAACTGAACATAACATTCACATGTTTTAGGTTGTATCACATAATATTCTAGTAGTATGGTACTGGAAATATGTTGTACTCTGTGGACATACTAAAAGTACCGTTTTTCAATAATATTATAAGAACACATGGCAAGTGAAAGTTCAAAATTATAACATTATTTTAAAATCATTTTTCGGTACACTCAAATGAGTAACCCAGTATTGGAGTTCTACAAAATGCACTATATAATATAACTTGACTTTTTCTCTGCAGATATGCCATATAGACCAGCAACAACGCTCCATGGTGATAAACATAGTATGTATACTATTTATGACTTCTTTTTTGCACTTTTTCCAGCTTATCATTACCACTCTTACTCCTGTCCGCAAATACAGGGCAGACAATTTAGAAAACGTCTAGGCGGTAACCTAAAATGACAACAGTTTACTGGTCTAAATCTTGGATCACTAGAAAAATCGATTCAATGTAAGACAAAGTCAAGACAATTACTGTAGTTTCAATTAGTGAATTTGTAAAGTGTCATACTTGTTTTAGTATTTTTAAATAATGTTCCTTTATGTTATAGAAAAAATAGAAGTTTATCTGCTTGATAGACAAGAAATATTCCTTAAAAATACAAAGGATTTTGCACCAGCAACACTGAATCCGAGATACCAGGTCAACATTTCTGAACTATTTACAAAGTTGGACCTACTCAAACAAAATGAAAATAAAAAAGAGAGTGAGTCAATGACATTAAAAGATGTGTTGGCTATTATCAAAGCCACACCAGCTTGCAAAGTCATTATAGATGGTGAAGGTGGTATAGGTAAAACAACATTATTAAGGCACATAGCATTTAATGCAGGTACAGATAAATCATTTGATGTATTTGAAGGTAAAATTGTCTTCCTTTTAAATGTAAGAGATTTAGAGAAAAGACAAGGAATCTTGGATCTCATTGTAAAGCAACTCGATATGGAAGATTTTGATTTAAAAACAGACCTTGGAGAAGATTCCAAATTAGTCAAAAAATTTATTGTAACACATGATGATAAAATTGTGTTGTTGTTAGATGGCTTAGATGAATTAAGATTTAAGAATGAAAGTTTTATTCAGCTTTTTAAAAAAGAACAACTGAAGAATAGTGTGGCAATACTTACATCGCGTACAGAAAACATAGATGAATTCATAAATGCTTGCGATGTACATGTAAGAGTTCAAGGTTTTGGCAATCACAGCATTGACAAATATATCTCTAAACATTTTGAGAATTTTGGAAAACCCGCTTTGGGAAAATCACTTAAAAAAGAACTCGAAATTGATAGAGTGTGTACTAGTAAACATCAAGAAATTAATTCCATGTGCAAAAATCCAATGTTACTTCTATCGGTTTGTATTATATGGGAAGACAAACAGAATCTTACTCATAATAAATCTGACCTTTTCAAAGAAATATTTCGAAGTATTTTAAATCAGTTCAATAATAAGCAACAACAGCAGCACAATTTTTTGTCAAAATTTGAGGACGCTCCAGTGGAGTATGTAAATGCCATGATTATGTTAGGAAAGTGCATGTATCATAGCTTAAAGATAAATCAGCTTTCAATAAGCAGAACAAATATGACAGGTGATCAAAATATGATTGATATGGCCCTGAAAATGGGATTTGTTTTTGAAGATGCACCAATTTCAAAATCTAGCCATGACAAGATATACATGCCTCCACACAAGTTAATAGTTGAGTCATTGGTAGGATTTTATCTATACAAACTATGTGAAAGTGAAGGTATGAACTCATTACTTGCACCATTGGATGAAAATGAATGGAAAGAAATACGAGAAAATGAGTATTTCAAAATGACAAGAGAGTTTGCAATTGGGTTTCTTGAATCTGATGCTGCTAAATTCTTAAAGCATTGGATTGCTAATGAGTTATCAGCATATCGATCTATGGGTAGATACTTGGGATTTGTTAAACAAGGCCATAGGGATACTGTTGAAAAAGCACTGATTATTCACATGTCCAAAACAACTTCAGAAATACAACATTATTTGGAAGATATTTCAAATTCATTAAGAATGTTTATTCAGTATGTAAAACGAGACGACAGCATTAATGGTCATTTTATACAGCTTTTGAGAGAATTTCATAACATATCTAGCAGTTATTTGTGCAGTTTTTTCAAAACAATACCGTCTGATTGTAAAGAAAAGGTTTTTGCACACATTGTAGGTTCTTCAACTTGGTATGATCCAAGTAAGACTTACATTAATGACTTTGAAATGAATGATTGTAATTTATCAGGTGATGTAATGAATGCTATGATCAGAGGAGGTGAGTTCAGAAAAATAACATCAATATCAGTGGCAATAATCTGGGTGACATTAATGGTACTTTACTGGGTTCTTTATTGAGTATGATTTCTTATATGAGTACACTTGACATGCATAATTGTAATATAACAGGTGCTATATTAAATGAAGTGATCATGGAGTGTTCGAATAAAGCAGTTAAATTAAAATTTAAAAACCTCAATATCAGTGGTAATAATTTTAGTGACATTGATGGTACCTTACTGGGTTCTTTATTGAGTATGAGTCCGTATTTGGGTACACTTGACATACATGATTGCAGTCTATCAGGTGTTGTAATGAATGATGTGAGCATAGCGTGTTCTGATAAAGGAGTTAAGTTGAGATTAGATAGCCTCAATATCAGTGGTAATAATCTTAATGATATTGATGGTACTTTACTGGGCACTTTACTGGGTTCATTATTAAGTAATATGAGTTGTTTTATCAGTACACTTGACATGCGTGATTGTAATTTATCTGGTGCTGTGATAAATGTTTTGGGAATAAAGTGTTCGTTTAGATTAAGTAGACTAAAAATCAGTGGTAATAATCTTAATGACATTGATGGCACTTTACTGAGTTCCTTATTGGGTATTACTTTTATAGGTGTACTTGACATGCATGAGTGTAATCTCTCGGGTACTGTAATAAATGATGTCAGCATTGAGCACTTTAAGAGAGGAATTATGTTTAATTTATGTAATCTCAATATCAGTGGTAATAATCTTAGCGACATTGATGGTACTTTACTGTGTTCTTTATTGAGTATCAGCTTTTGTCTGCGTACACTTGACATACATGATTGCAATATAACAGGTGGTGTAATTAATGATGTGAGCACAGAGTGTTCTAATAGAGGATTTAAGTTGAGATTAGATGACCTCAATATCAGTGGTAATAATCTCAGTGACATTGATGGTAATTTACTGTTTTCTTTATTGAGTGTGATTCCTGAGCTGCGTACACTTGACATCCATGATTGCAATATATCAGGTGTTGTAATAAATGATATGAGCATAGAGTGTTGTAATAAAGGAGTTAATTTGAGATTAAATAACCTCTATATAAGTGGAAATGAACTTAGTGACATTGATGGTACTTTAATGGTTCCTTTATTGTTTAGTCCCTATATGTATAGACTGGACATGCATAATTGTAATCTATCAGGTGCTGTGATAAATGATTTGAGCATAGAGTGTTCAAATAAACGGGTTAGGTTGAAATTACATCGCCTTAATATCAGTGGTAATGATCTTAGTGGCATTGCTGGTACTTTACTGGGTTCGTTATTGAGTATGTGTCCTTTTCTGCGTGTACTTGACATGCATGATTGTAATCTATCAGCTTCTGTAATAAATAATGCGAACATAGTGTGTTCAAATAAAGGAGTGAAGTTGAGTTTTTAGATTTAATATCAGTGGTAGTGACATTTATGGTACTTAACTCAGCTGGATCTTATCTCTCAAGTGGTATAATAAAGTATTAAAATCGAGGAAATAAGTTGACATATAACCTGAATATAAAAAATGTAAACAAATTATATATGCAGGTGAGGGTACACTTGACATGCATTTGGTTTTGTAGATATGTTGATGTATAGATACGTATTATTTAAATATTTCTGTAGTATTATATGATTAAATAAAATAGATCAAAATAGAAATTGTCGTTTGCTTACTATTGTTTATTTCTTGATTGGCGTAAGAGTAAAATAAATTCGATATTCAGTTTCTATCAATACTATATTCATGTTTTCGTATGCCATTAAATATGCCTACTTTAATAACCAAGTAGTACCAGAAAGATATGCTCAGAATTAGTAAAAGGTTGAAAAAAATTCACCACAATGCATTTCTATAAGTCTATAAAAATCCAGATAGGTGAAAAGGGTTTTTTTTAGACAAAAGGGCCGCCAATGGCAAAAATGACGAAAAAACATAATAGTAGATCTAATTATCACTTGATAGCAGTTTTTACAATGATTTTTATATTTATTTAGTATTAAACATTCAAACTGCAATATACATAATAATTTAAGTGCATTAATTAGAAAATAGGCGCAAAAACACACATTTAAGTATCAAGATATCACCACGGTTATAATAACAGACAATATAGTCTTATGCATTGTAATGCATAGGACTACGGTGTCTAATAAAACAGTTCATTTTTACTGTAACAGCAATATAATTATTATACATTCTTAAAATCTATTAATCCATTCACTTTCATTGTCAGATTATCATCCTCCATATATAGGTCGGAATTGAGCATGTGCTGATGCCGTGGCATTCTTCACAAACAGTGGTACGTACGAGTTCTATTCTGGAACTAGAAAACTCAGATCTTGATATCTGAGTTTTCTAGATCTAGAACAGTAAGATATCTAAGTTTTCAAGATCTAGAAAACTCTTTTTTTCTTTCTCTTTTGTGGCGTGAACCACCACCTTTATTCTTTCATATCATAATTAAATACATTACAAATAAATCAGTAATATCTGTAATATCTGTCATATGTTCTTTCTTTAATTATATTGTTTTCCGTTAATATTCTACATTTTTCTTTATATTTTTCTGCTCAAAAAAAAAAATATCAGTAATTTTTGTAAATTTTAGTTTTTCACATATTGTTTCCAATATTATCCTGTTTTCATGGTTTCTTATATTTATTCACATTGTACACAGACACCCACAAATACATTAAATGTATACATATACATACCGTATTGTTTCATACCCTGTTAATTCATACGATTTATATACATCTTATAGAGATTATATACAAAGATATAAAATAACGTTAAAAAAAAAAAAAAAAAAAAAAATACATCAATCAAGATATATATAATTTTCATAAAAGTTTATTAGGTACCGGTAACTCTTTTAACATTATATGAGCGTTAGTTTGTTCAGATCCTTAACAATAGACTTAAATACAATCCAAGAGTTTTTACACACTGGTTTGTTTAATTCAGTTAAAATCTTAATGCTATATATTGAGAAGACAGCAATTGAATATAAGTCATTTTTGTATTCACAATCAGACCCTAAAAGAAGTTCTCTAAAAGAGCTTCTGCCATTGTCAATATTTTTAAAAATGTTATCTATATTATTTGTCCATAAAGTTTTAATTCGTATGCATTCAAAAAACATGTGTTTTTCGTCTTCAATTACCCCACATAAGTCACATACATTATTCATTTTCACATTCCACTTATGAAGCCTTTGATTAGTCGGAACAATTTTGTTCAACAGCTTGTAATTTAGTTGTGCATATTTTTTGTTTTTTTCATTTTTCACTTTTTTTATCCAAACGTCACTCCAATTTATTTTCTGAGTGTTAAAGGCCATATTCCATTTGCCCATTACATGCGGATAAATAAATTTTTCTTTAATAAAGCACGAATATATAAGTTTTGTTTCTAGCATATAGGCGTCATTAGTTATGATGCACTCATCTTTTATATTTGTAGGCACGTTCTTGTTGTAATTTTTAATTATATTAATCCAATCTTTTGGAATAGCATCAACTAAGGAAGCATATTCCATGAGCCAGTTTATTTTATTACGTAGTGCAGGGAGTTGTTAACAACTCCCTGCGTAGTGTTTCAAGGATTTCATTAGATGTTTTCAAACGGTTAAAATTAATTATATCAAATATTTTTTTAAATCCTGAATCAAACCAATTTTTATAAAACAAAGACCTTTTTTGTACACAATATATTTGTTTCCCCACAAACTTTGATTAACAACTTCTTCATAAGTATTGATTTCATGGCAGCAGTTTTCGTTAAATTCAGTACAACATTGTATCACTTTTAAATAAAAAGGAGGAATGTTTTTCAAAGTAATGCAATTTACCAGGTTAATATTGACATACTAAAGAACAATCTTTCATTTCCAAACTTATTTATATAATATGTTGGTAATAGCTTCCATCTCACATGCTTTCTACATATTAATTTTCTCGCCTATGCAACCTTGAGCGCTTTGACCTGTAATGCAAAATCCGGCATATTAATACCTCCATCTTTTAGCTTGCCAATTAATGTCTTTCTTTTAATTTTTTCCCCTTTTCCATTCCATAGGAAATCGTATGTCAGTTTATTCACCTGTAAAACAACATAATTTGGTACATCAATTATAGAGGCGTTATTAGTTTAGATAAACCAAGACTCTTTAAAATTGTAACTTTTCTAAAATATGTAAGGTTTCTACCTTTCCACGTGTTGAGTAGTCTTTCTAAACTTAACAATTTATTAGCCCAGTTTAGTTCTTGACATTCATCCTTTTTATAACCTACATATATTCCTAAAATTTTAATTGGTTTTTTAACCCAATTTAAGTTACATGGTTTTTCGATTTTATTCATATTTCTACCAATCCACATGGCATTTGTTTTTCTTTTGTTAAGGCTCATACCTGATACTTTACAAAAGTTGGTAACAATATTTAAACCTATCTCAATACTATCCTCATTCCCAGTAAAGATAACTGTGTCGTCCGCTAATTGGGCGATGCGTATTTCTTCATTTTGCACCGGGTCAGGAACAGATATGCCTACAAAATTCACATCATTTCTTATATATTACAGGCCATGATTTCTACAGTTAAAATAAACAATAACGCTGACAAAGGACAACCCTGTCTTATACCACTATTCATTTGAAAACTTTCAGAAATCCATCCATTATTTACAATTACACATTCGGTATTATTATAAATTGTTGATACCCATTTACGAAAAGAATCTCCAAAATTAAACTTCTTTAATACTTTGGACATGAATTCCCTATTCACAGAATCAAAAGCTTTACTAAAGTCAAGTGATAACATTGCACTATCAATATCTTCATCTTTGGTATAAAATAGAATGTCATTAATTAATCTGATATTTTCACCCGCAAAACGCCCTTTAATATATCCTTTTTGATCATTGTCAATTCTAGAAAACTCAGATATATCTGACATCTGAGTTTTCCAGATCTGAGTTTTCTAGACACCCTTAAATATGCCAAAATATATTAGTTTGTTATTTGAAGGAATACTTCAATATCTAGATAGGCAAAAGAAACAATAAAAAAAACTTTTATTTTTTTTAACGATTTATTTAAAAAGTGTGTTTACTAGAAATGCTTAAACATTTTGGCAAATTTAAGCTTGTTTTTGTTTTTCATATACCTGCTATATGTACCTATATCTTTTATTCAATTATCTCTTTGTTTTTTTAGGTGAAGGAACAGGAATAGTAGGAAGGAGCGGTACGTCATCAGTACTTATTAATTAATTCTAGAATAATACACACTTGGTCATATTTATATATGGATGTTGACCCTCACAAAATAAAAAATAACACTCCGCAATCAAATCATTATTATTTTGTAACTTAACGTATATCAATTTGTATTAGCTGCCCGACAAAAATGCAACTCTGCGTTCATTAAAATGTTTCTTGTTTCATCATCAGAATGCTATAGGAAAGGAAATGCAGAGGACTATCGAGGTTATGTAAGTGTACCAGTCAGTGGAAGTGAATGCCAACGATGGACCTCACAGTATCCACACAAACACACAAGGACACCAGCAAATTACCCAACATTTGGATTAGGTAATCACAACTACTGTCGAAACCCAGATGACGAAAAAACTGCCTGGTGTTACACAACCAATCCGCTAAAAAGGTGGGAATACTGCAATGCTGGTTATCCTTGAGAACAATGTGGTAAATATGTCATGTTATGTCATTTTATGTGTGTTACCAATGTTTATTCTTATAATTGTGGTAAAGTCAGTCAGTTCACTATTTAACTAATGTATTTGTGTTCGTATTTATTTATTTATTCATTTTGGAAAGAGAGAGCTTTTAATGATAAGATGTATATGGATGGTTGATGCTCACGAAATATTGTTTTAAAAAAAGCACCCTACAATAAAACAAGTATTATTTTTTGACTAATAATTTTATAACAATTTTTTTTTTACTTAGATGGCGACGGGAAAAGAAGAACGGGAGATGGTATGGTATTTAGTATGCCTACTTAAATAGGCTTACATGCATTACTGCTACTAATACATTGACATTGTGTTCCATTCATCTTTGATTTTTAAATATATTATTAGACTGTGTATCATTCTGTGTACAATCAACATAGTCCCAATGCGAATTTTCTTTAAAAATGAATGTGTGACTGTATGATGCGATGACAAAATATTAAAAATGCTTAGTACTGTAATTAGACATCAATGAAGGCTCTCCTGTCAGACGTTGAGAGTTTTTATTTTGTAGAGTGCAATATTGCATTCAAATACATCAGTTCTAAACTTTCCCTCAATTCGAAGCTTGATTATCATTTAAAACTTAAAAAATGATGCCTCAATTACTCATCAGAATGTTTTAATCAAGCAAATGCAGTGGACTATCGGGGCGTCGTAAGTCAGACAGTAAGTGGGAAAACATGTCAACGATGGACCTCGCAGTATCCACAATCACACACAAGAACACCATACAATTACCCAACTTCCGGATTAGGTGATCACTCATTCTGCCGAAACCCAGATAACTCAAAAACTGCTTGGTGTTATACAACCGATTCCAAAAAAAGGTGGGAATACTGCAACGTTGGTAAAGCTGGATCATATTGTGGTAAATATTTTATATATGTACTTGCCAGTTTTTTTACTTTGACGTTATCAAAATCCCTTCACTTGCACTGATGAAGGGATAGTGTTGCCCGAAAGCTCTGATAACTTTCTGGCTTTTTTACTTATCGTTTTGATTTAACTTTTCGCTTTTTTTTGTATCTCCATTGAGATCCAGCCACTGATATCCACAGCATTGTCATTTTTCAGTAATTTGCCTTTGGATTTATATATAAATATATATATTTTTTAAATAATATGTCAACTACACTTGAATCCATCCTGAATCCAGAATTCAGAAAAGTTTACCTATGTAATCTGAGGATCTGTTTGCCTCCAAAATGTAATGGACTGGTCCTTGACCACATATCTACCTGTATTTTCAATTTGGTAAAAATCTTGCAATACATTTGTTAGTAATGCTGCTAACAAACAGACACACGGTATCGACTACATAACCTCCCTAGCGGAGGTAATAATTCTTTCCTAATTGAAAGGTTTACTCTTTTCGTCATACAGAATGTTATAAGAAGCGTAATGCATATGACTATCGGGGCTCAGTAAGTGTAACAGTCAGTAGAAAGAAGTGCCAGCGTTGGTCCTCAGTAACTACATACAGGGCATCCAGTTTAGGTGATCACAACTTCTGTAGGAGCCCACTAAATCTAAAAAGTAGAGCCTGGTGTTATACAAATGTTCAAAATGCAGCATGGGAATACTGTAATGTTGAAAATCCGGGAGATCATTGTGGTAAATATTAGTAATTTAAATAATCGCTTATTTGCAAAGATCATCTGAAGAACAGAACATAATCTGTATTTTGATGACTGAGATTCTAAGCATCGAATCAAAACACGGATATTTGGCAAACCATTAGCCTAAGCAAAGACACTGTTTCTTATTCTAATACATTCACCACTGATTTAGTAATAAATAAAGTAAAAATTATTATTCGTAAACACTATTCTTCAATTATGGTAAATTCATTAAAAAAAATTCTACTGATACAAAATTAAAATTGCTAACTTATTTTTTTTTTAACCGATATGCGAATGATGTTTATCTAAATGTATACACAATTAACTTTGATCATTGTCATTGGTAAATCATCAGAGTCTATATGACTTTCTTTTTTACTCATCGCCAGAGTGCTATACGAATGGACATGCAAAAGACTATCGAGGCTTTGTAAGTGTCACAAAGAGTGGAAAAAAGTGCCAGCAATGGACCTCGCAGTCTCCACACAAACACACAAGGACACCAGAAAATTACCCAACATTTGGATTAGGTAATCACAACTACTGTCGAAGCCCCGATAATGTAAACACTGCATGGTGTTATACAACCGATAGCAGTAAAAGATGGGAATATTGTAACGTGGGTAATCCTAAAAACACATGTGGCTAATGTAACACTTTATGATGGTCATACCTAAATCCTCTTTTTGAAAAAATGATTAACTTTACATTATTTGTAGATTAACATTAATTGTCATTTCCAATGCCGTAATTAGCCTTTATCAAATCATTTCATTCCTGTAAAACTTTTTATGATATTCGAAGTTAATGTTTACTCGAAAGCTCTTTTGCTGTTTATCATTGGGAAATATATAATATCCCGATCTATTCTTAATTTTAGACCGTGTTTTTGATTTAAATCCTTTATAAGTTAAATTAAATAAGATTATTTATAACTTCTGACCTGAAGGACAAATGTTTGCATTTGGAAATTGAAGCAATTGTGTTACGGTAACTATTTTTCATGCGCACATTTTTATTTTATTAACTACGGTATCTGATTAAATAACCAATAATGTTCGTTATGGCTGTGGGAAAACGACCTTACTTGACCTAATTAACTAAATGTGACCTGCTCTGGCAAAGTGAAACATAAGTCGAAAATTAAAATTTTTCAGATTTGTATTCTATCTGGTAGGAAATGTTATATCCTTTACAATGATACCAAACTTAATATGTAACATGAAGAGGATCCCGAGATATTGTACGTTAAGTCGAAGCATGTATAAAGAAATATACAAATAACAGTTTTGAGAAAATCATGATTGAATGTCAATGTTATTTTATAAAACAACAACACAAATTAATATTTGTTAATCTAATAGTGTATACTTTCTAAGTATCACACATTCACAAAATATGATACAATGAAATGTTTTTTGGTAGGATATTGATTACTTTGACAATGCATACAAAAAAATATATCCACTTTTTATGTTAAGTACATACTTGTGTTTCTTTTAAGCACTTGCTTAAAATGGTAAAAAAGGGGGGTAAATTAATGTTTTTACACTAAAAAAACTGTATTATTCTTTAAGAATTAATTAAATGTATACAATAAATTAAGTTATATAACATTAAATACCATTTCTTGAACTACTGGATTTAAGTACGTTCTTAAAAGTTACTTAAATAATTTAAATTTTAGTTTTGTAGTGCCTGCTGATTAGATAACAAATACAACTTAAATAACATTATGCGATTGCTTTAATCAATTAAATAATGGATATGTTTTAAGCACATACTAATGTATTAAGTTTGTTTTAAGCATTTACTTAAAATTGTGTAATGTTCATGAAATCATGTTGGTGTAAGTGCATAATAATAGCCTACAATAACATGAATTAATACAATACTTATTATGTAAAAACAATAAATATGGTAGGCCTATGTGATATGTAGGCAAATAAAAGTGCCACTTAGGCCTAGCCTACCTATCCTAGCTAGGCCTATTTGCCCTGCAACCTACCTAGCTAGCCTACCTAGGCCTAGGCCCTAGCTAGTCTAGTCTAGACCTGCTAGGCCTACCCTACTAGGCCCTAGTCTAGGGCCTAGGCTAGGACAAGTAGGCCTAGAAGGACCCAGCCTGGAGTCCAAAAGGCTACTTAGTAGGCCTAGGCTAGTCACTACACTGGCTGTAATAATTTAATATCATAGGTCTTTTGCTACTCTCATTATGTTTTTTATTTTTTAGTCATTGTATTTGGCCTAGGCCTAGGCCCTAGACTAGATCCATCGATTATCTTAAATCTGAATTGTTTACACTCTCTTCTCCGCGTAAAAAGTAAACAGGTCAAAGGTCATTATAAGGATAAGCCAATTACAGTACTGTATTTCTACTACGCGCTAGCCATTACGTGGCGTATCCTTGACAACGGATTTCTGTTGTGTAAAAATCACGTTAGAGAAGCTTTTTACCTCCTCTAATTCCCGCTGAAGAAGCCAAAAATATTGAAAACCACTTGAAATACCCACTGAATATGGCTTATGAATATTTAAATTTTCAGACTCTACCATGTTTCTAAAGGTAGCTATACAAATATTTTCATAAACTGCACAGTTTTCTAACAGTGTTTCATGCACTTTATTTCATTTTTTGCAACAAAATGAAATCAAGACAAAAAAGGTACTCAATAAAATCACTTATTTAGCCCTTTTATAAACTTAATTCACACAAAATGAAACTTGATCTTGATTCTTAAATAGTTGTAGATTCCAAAAAGGGGAAAACCCTATTTTCACCAAGATAGTGATTTTTAACGTACATAGTACTTCTATAGGTCAATACACTGAATAAAGATCAGCGAGTTATGTTTCACTATGCCAGAGCAGGTCACAAATGTATGTTGATCTTCTTGCATTACTCTAATAAATATCATATTAAATAATCTTAAACAGGAGAACATTAGATTAATGGAGAAAAAAATCCGATTAAGATGTTTGTGCAATGTGGTTAAACTTCATTACAAGCTCCGATTTACACTAATCCTCCCTCTGTTTTTTTAAATAAAGTGTGTCATACCCAAAGTCATGTGTATAATTTTGTATAATCCCTAACGGTCACTCTTTTATTGTTCCTGGACATTTGTCTTTCAAGTTGTAATGTTTGCATGTTTTTTTCTTATTTAGGCTTATTTTTCTGCTTTCAAAATTATTAAACTTTTTTAAAACAATTTTCTGGAAGAAGGTACAATTTGTCGTAAATAAGTAAATTGTCCTTAAGTAAATTGTATGTGAAAAGAAGTAAATAAAAGCTAAATTTAAAATGAAATCTGAAACATTGTTTAATATTAGTGGTTTACTACAGATAAACAATAAAGATGAGGACATATATTCAGTACTATAGATACTATACTGGAAATTAGCAGACTTTTATAAATTCAATGAACTACAAGGGATTACAACATCGGCAATGCTGTACTCAATACGATGCCTTAACCTTATGATTATTTATATCATTATCTGGATCTACAAAGTATGAAGCCAGTAACCCTTTCGCTTTCTATTGAAAAAATTGACATAGGCCTACTTATAGCATTTTTTAGAAAAATCAAAAGACATCGATCTAATATTATTGCCAATGAAGACAACGGATCATCTATCATAATTTATGTTCTTTGCCATCCTGGTGATTAGTAATAATAACAATCAATATGAGCAAACATAATACCTACTCATCACACCGGAGATCAGTTTTGAGTTTATAGATAGTTTATACATCTGCAATCCCACCACCACATACTTACATACCTAAACAATGCTCATTGACCTTAACCTGTAGATGTGCAGGAAACTTTGTTGATGACGTTAGAGTTGCAATTTTATGAAATGTTTTATTTCATTTCATTTATATTGTCTCCATAAAAATACAATATAACAAGGCCATAGAGATGGCTGCAGCCGCGTGCTCAAGTTGGTTTAACCGACCGACTAACCAACCGATCGAAATTGCTGAACATGTTTAAAAATGTTGAACATTTTTAAAAACATTTATAATTTTTTTAATTTACCCGAGCGTTGCCTGTCACTTTTGATGTGCTCAAATAACGTAATTTCGAGTGGAAAAGTGAATCAAATAATTATATTATTAAAGAAAGGTTGTAAAACAGAAATCGGGCAAAATAGTGCATATTAACATTTAACACGCAGTGCAAAAATCTGCGCACTCATTGCAATTTTGTAAACGCTTAAAATTTTGAAACGTACTCTAATTTCATCGAAAATAAATTTTACAATTTTGAAAATTTTAAATTTTAAGCGCGCGTACGCATGCGTTATATGCGCTACGCACATACTTGTATTGCCATAATTATGATGAAATATGACCTGAAATTTATGATTACCAAATTTTAGTTAATTGTGATTAATGCTTGTGAAGATATGATTACAAACGTGATTCCGTTAAATCGTGCGTAGACTGCGTAATTTTTGATTGCGCACCGTGAAAAACATAATCACATCGAGTCCTTGCCATATGGAATATACTTTGAAAGATAAAACTGATATCAAGACAAGGCCATATACAAGTTAGTGTTTTGCCAACGGACCGACCGACCAACCGACCGACATAGTGAGCTGTAGAGTCGCGTTGCACGCGACCGACGCGACTAAAAACGAATGCAATACGAATAGTGATGTGCGTTATAATTCAATACTATAGGCCTATGCTTAATACAAGATCGTCATTGTGCAAGGTGTGGTTAGTACTAGCTAGATAAGCTGCTTCCAGGGTATGCATATGGTATCTTTCGTGGGGTGCTAACACAGAATTGTTTAGCATTATCTGCTATCTTGATTGTGAATTCTTCACCATGCATCGAGCGAATTACACCATCAAACACTTCTGGAAATTCCTAGGACAAGTTAGTCAGATTGAAACGTGGCGCAGCGACTGGTCGTGACACAGCAATCAGACTAGTATTAGCAACTGATGCAACGTTTTGGTGACATATTGGCTTAGGGTAAGCTGGTGAGAGGAATCCAAACTGCTTTGATGCATTCCATGATAAGATAATGTCATCGATGCCATTAGAAAAATAAATTAATTTACGCAACGTTCGTCGGTTGAAACGATTAGCGGTAATTTTCCTGCAATATGAATTCTGCTACCTTCGACAGTTTCAGGTCGTATTTTCGGAATCAGGAAGAGCAAGAGCGTCTACGGCATGTTCCCTGTACGTTATCATAACAGTGGTTCGAGGTGTATGTGTAAACTATAAGACGCCAGGACGGAAATAACTATGTTAATTTGAAATCGCTCGTATTGTGTTTACAACACTCGTGTTGAGTTTGCACGTCGCTTGTGTTATGTTGACATCCCTCGTTTTGGGTTTACATATCGCGCGTGTCGAGTTTTTTTACACATCGCACGTGTTGAGTTTTTACACATCGCACATGTTATGTCGAGTTTTTACCCGTGAGGTAAAGCAGAAGGCTAGAGGGCATACTCCAGACTGAAAAGTGATGATTCCAACAGGAGGGGAACCAACAAGATATCGGCCGTAAATGTGTTCAAAAACATTAGGCCTATTTAATAAAAAGAAAATAGTCTGCCAGCCACTGTTTTTTTTCGTTGAATTTAACCATTTTGGCCTAAGTAAACACATTATTTTATCGGTGCTTTTTCTGTGGAAGCGATTATTATTTTAAACAAAATGGTCTATTCGAAGTTATGATTATTAATTTTCATGTTTTCTGTTTTGGGGGACGATACATCTTTAAATGTAAATCACAATAAAAAGATGAAAGCACAATTACATTGTGAGTGTGTGACTGAAGGTCAAATGTTTTATTATAAATTACAGAGTACAGAGTAGGGAAACATTAAATATAGACATTTATAATCTATAGATTTCAGAATTAGTGTGAATGAATCGAATAGGCCTATTTATTTGTAACAAAATAAGCCTAGAAATAACAAATATGAAGTAATATGAAGTAATATGTATATACGTGAAAATGTATGAAATTATTGTAAGAAAGGAACAAATGTATGATGTGTAAAAACTCGACATGCTCGATGAAACTCAACTCGCGCGATGTGTAATTAAAAAACTCAACAAACTGAACATGTGCAATGTGTTGAAACTCAACACACGCGATGTGTAAAACAACCAACACGAGCGATGTCAACATAACACGAGCGATGTGGAAACTCAACACAACGTTGTAAACCGAACACGAGCGATGTCAACATAATACGAGCGATGTGTAAACTCAACACTAGCGATGTCAACATAACACGAGCGATGTGTAAACAACTTAACATGAGCGATGTGTAAACTCAACACGAGCGATGTTAACATAACACGAGCGAGGACAACTTGACATGTTATGTCCGTCCTGGCGTGCCACATTCCTGCGACTGTGGGAAGACGTCCATGATGAAGTGAAAGATTCTCTGATTGGATTATTTCCCTACATTCCTTGCTAAACTTAAAATAAATTTGTTCCCTGATAATAATTAAGCGTATGTATATAATTTAATATACTTTTTTATATATATTTTTTATTTTATGATTTAAACTTAGCTTTGGAATTTTGGTATATTATATTTTAAGATGGTATTCATTGCTTGTGAAACTGGGTGAGTGGGGAACCCAGGCTATAAGTCACAGTGATTAGGTTCGCTTTTGTGTCCCATGCCAGCTCACTCAGTTGGTTGGTTTTTTGTATGTCGTGTTCTTCATGTATTTTATATTTGGCAATAAAAGAATAAGAATAAAAGAATAAGACATTGATGGTGCTTAACTCGACAATTTTGAGTATGCTGGTAATCTAGCAGGTGCTGTAATAAATTATCGAGCATAGAATGTTCTAATTAAGGAGATATTACCAGGGAGTTGACTCCCTGATATTACCTAGTAACTTTTAATAATAGTGGTTGTGACATATGGTACTTTATATAACACCTAAATAAATTCCTGTCATTTGATTGGACGATTGTGGGTCACATGGCGTGCAATAGTACGCACTATTTAACGATCGTTAAATAGTACTTTTTGAAACATTTTTGTGTACGAAAAAAAAAACGTCTCGCGGATGAAAAAAAATCTAGTACACAAATTATCCTATGATATGGCTCTGTACTGTGAAATACAACAGCGCCACCTGTCGTCTGGTCTCAGTTTCATTTGTAAACACCACCGCGAGATATGCAACAGCAGCAGATATTTGTGTACGATTTGGACATTATGTACTAATTTCATTCAAAAAGGCATTTAAATTAGCTTTAGATCGTTTTTAGGATTTTGATTAATTAATGGGGACATCCCTACAAGACGTGGAATTGTTGGAAAAACCATAATTAGCTTAGATAAGTTCCAATTGTCTGTCGAAGTTTTGCCTTTCAGCCAAGCTAGTACTACTAGGCTACTAGGGTAGCCTAGGCCATGCTAGTATTAGGCTAGGCCTAGCCTAGGCGTTTTAGCCTTGCTAGGCCTAGGATTGTTTGGTCGTTTGTTGACATAATTAACACAAAAGTAGTAGTCCAGTAAAATATCACCTTCACCATTGCATAACGTTAGTAGTCAACGAGATTCTCACCGTAGGTTCTAAACATTATGTAAAGATCATTTATTGATGTTGCGTCGCGTAAAAGTTGGGATTTGTGGAGAAAATGAAGTTTTTATACGCAGTTTTTGCTTCCTTTCGTCGTGGTTTGTTTTCATCGAAAAATGACGTCATGGGGCATAAGTGAATGACACGCCATTGTCGACATTTGCGTTCGTATTAAAAAGTGAATTTTAAATGTACGAATATGGTATTAATTATCTGTATTACATTGTATTATTATGTATCGCATATATAACAAGTCATTTTGATAAAAAATAAGTCAAATAAATATGAAAAACAAAGAAAATTGTGATTTTTGCATGTCATCTGAAGTGACCTTCCATACAATGTGATAGCGCCCTCTATAAGTATTGATACACTCGCACTTCAAACTGCAAGCTTTTTGTTGTTATATAAATTCATTCATTCAGAAATACAATTTAAGGAAGGAATCGAATCAAGGGCATTATTACTTGGTTTACTATATATTTATGATGTTTTCCCCAAAAATAATTACTAGTATGTACATTTTGCGAATTGTAGATGTACCGGCGGTATGAAATTAAAAAAAGCTGTTTACGCGGTCTGTAGCCTAACGATATAATAATTATATGTATAAAATAATTGTTACTTTTTTCTGATAAATCAGTATGAATAATAATGTTTACTTAGCGCTGCTTTAAGCACCATATTTAAAAAAAAGAAACAAATTGATTTAAGCTTACTTTTTGTCACGTTTTCGGTAATTAATCGTCTTCTTCGCTCTCACTATCTGATTCGTCACTGTTCTCATCATCCGATTCTGTTGGAAGAGGCCCCAGCAAATCGTTATCGCCAACGCACCATCCGTTATTGTCTTAGGGTTTCGGCAACTCTTAAATCGGTGTTAGAGTGCGAGCTTCCAGATCATGACTTGATAGTTCGATCGTGCGTCGTATATGTTGATGCAAGTATCTACGCGACGGTGGAAAGTTAGCTAAATCAATGTTTTTTAACACTGATTATCCGTCTTTTTCCTTGCATTTCCTGCGAAGAAAGTAAAATCTAAGTTCATCGGTACTCCTTGCTTTCGATCGGGATCCATATAAGACAGCGATGTTTTTTTTTTTTTATATTGTTACATTTTGTTTCGTCACGCGTCCATTATTGCAAAAGTCCTATTCGATACAGGCAGTGGCAGGAATCGACGAATAACCAATCTCACCAGTTTAGCCACCACTGAAATCACCCCAAGTCGATGTAATGCCATTCTAGGGCTGCATGCGTTCACAAAGTGCAGCACGACCAGCGCTTTCAAGGGAAAAGGAAAATTAAAGGCCATTAAACTTGTCGAAAAATATCCAAAATTTGAAGAGGTTTTCAAGAAAGTAGGAGAAAGTTGGAAAGGAGAAGAAGAGTTAATGTTTTCTGACAGGAACTGGAATAGTTCACGTGCCTGTTATTATATGGATTCCGTTCGAAAGCAAGGCGTAGGCCTACCGATGAACTTAGATTTGACTTTTTTCGCAGGAAATGCAAGAAAAAAAACCCCGGAATAATCAGTGTTAAAAAAACATTGATTTAAAAATTAGCTAACTTTCCACCGTCGCGTAGATGCTTGCATCAACATATACAACGCACGATGATCGAACTATCAAGTCAGGATCTGTGGAGGCTCGCACTAACACCGATTTTACGAGTTGCCGAAACCCCAAGACAATAACGGATGGTGCGTTGGCGATAACGATTTGCTGGGGCCTTTGTGGTGTGAAAGCGAGATTCTTCCAACAGAATTGAACGAGCGATTGCTGAGAACGACTCCTTTAACTCGGATGATGAGAACAGTGACGAATCAGATAGTGAGAGCGAAGAAGACAATTAATTACCGAAAACGTGACAAAAAATAGGCTTAAATCAATTTGTTTCTTTTCTTTTTTAATAGGGTGCTTAAAGCAGCGCTAAGTAAACATATTCATACTGATTTATCAGAAAAAAGTAACAATTATTTTATACATATAATTATTATTATATCGTTAGGCTACAGATCGCGTAAACAGCTTTTTTTAATTTCATACCGCCGGTACATCTACAATTCGCAAAATGTACATACTAGTAATTATTTTTGAGGAAAACATCATAAATATATAATAAACCAAGTAATAATGTGCCCTTGATTCGATTCCTTCCTTAAATTGTATTTCTGAATGAATGAATATAACAACAAAAAGCTTGCAGTTTGAAGTGAGAGTGTATCAATACTTATAGAGGGCGCTATCACATTGTATGGAAGGTCACTTCAGATGACATGCAAAAATCACAATTTTCCTTTGTTTTTCATATTTATTTGACTTATTTTTTATCAAAATGACTTGTTATATATGTGATACATAATAATACAATGTAATACAGATAATTAATACCATATTCGTACATTTAAAATTCACTTTTTAATACGAACGCAAATGTCGACAATGGCGTGTCATTCACTTATGCCCCATGACGTCATTTTTTCGATGAAAACAAACCACGACGAAAGGAAGCAAAAACTGCGTATAAAAACTTCATTTTCTCTACAAATCCCAACTTTTACGCGACGCAACATCAATAAATGATCTTTACATAATGTTTAGAACCTACGGTGAGAATCTCGTTGACTACTAACGTTATGCAATGGTGAAGGTGATATTTTACTGGACTATAGGTGTGTTTACGAAATCCATATAAATATAACATTTAATATAAAATTATTAAAAACCAAATGTTACTGTTTTTAATCAATGTGTGTGAATGAAATGTAGTAAGCTTTGGTTAGGGCTACCTTTTATTTGATTCAAATAACTAGAATTTATTTAGATGTTATATAAAACAAATAATGAATGTTTTGTATTCGTGTAATGGTACAAATAATGGCACTTGGTGAATGATGAAAGGTTATATCAACTCGGCTCATCGCCTCGTTGATATAACCTTTCATCATTCACCTCGTGCCATTATTTGTACCATTACACTCATAAACATTCATTATTTGTATAATACTCAGCTGGATCCTATTTTGAGTATGATTGTAATCTGGTGTAAGAGATTATTTAAAATCAAGTAATTAAATTGACATATAACCTCAATATCAAACAGTTACTTTGAATGTGTTCTTTATTAAATGATTGAGTATATCAAATTATTAATGCATATGAGCGTACACTTGACATGCTTATAATTGTATTGTAGATATTTTTACATAGATACTGTATGTATTAATATTTTGTATAATTTTATTATTGATTTGTTTGTACTGTTTTCTAAATAAATAGAATAAACAAAATGGAACATTATGCTTACTGTTGTTTCTTGCCTAGATTGGTGTAGGCCTACTTCAAAATAACAGAGTAACATGAATAAAGTATTGCTAGAGTTTCTATCAATATTGTATTCATGTTTTCATATGTGATTGAGTACATGGGCCTGTTCGTAGGGGTTGAAAATACCAGCTTATTCCCGATGATTACGTTTAATGATCAGGGGATGACTGGAATAATGATGGTCCGTTATTGTGGGTAAATATGTGTTTGGTATTGTGGGTAAATATGGGTTATAAACCCATCCCCACACTTTTTCACGCAGTGCCCTTAAATTAATAATTATATATAATCTATAATAAAAGTATGCCCTTATACAAGGAAATATTTAATTTATTAACATCAATTAACACTGTCCTGAAATTCTTTGATTTTCATTGAAATAATTTATTTAGATAACAATCATTATAAACATTTTTGCCGTTAAACCATCTTCTAATTTTATCTCAAACTTAACTTTAAAATACTAGGAATCAAACCATTTTCCAGTATGGTCTTTGACCCTACAGTTTTGCAGAAATACATGGGCTATTTGTAGCGTTGTTGTCCTACTTGATGGACACGCTTGTTCTGATATGACACACGACAAATGAAATCATTGCTAGGTAATTAGTTAACGATAAATATTTTTTTGTGTGAATTTGTTCGTATATATAGTGTGATATCATGTTTGGGTTTCACTGACTCATGTGTGATGCACATTGTTTTATAAACCGCTATGCATTGTTTACATCGTTCCTTTCAAGCTCCTCTAAAGGCCTGTGCACACCAAACGCGAAGCCGCGAATTTCGCGTTAAAAAGTGACGCACGCGGCAGGCGACGGACGCTTCCAGTGTGAACATACAAGCGAACAGTGTACGATAGTCGAATTTCAACTTCAACGCGTTGAAAACGACAGCAGCGAAGGCTTCGCACGCGAATTTTCAAAAGTTGAACCTTGGTCAACTTTTTGAGGCGTCGCGAGCGCGGTTTGCGTTCGTCAACCAATCAGAAGTCAGGAATATCTCTCATCGACGACACCGACGGCAAAAAAATGGTGGCTGACGAGCGAGGTCTTTATGGAAATACTTACCCTTCTCCTGCCCTTCTTGTGTTTACGATAAGGGAAGTAAGTCATACACAGACAGAAACATAAGGATTAATGCATGAAGACAATAATTTCAGACAAACATCTGTGTAGAAGAATGCCAGAAAAACTAGGCCTAAAACGCGTCAGAGATCAATTTGTAAAGTGAGTTGGCAAGCCTATTTCTAGCCTAGGCCTAGGCCTAGGCCTACCTAGGTTTAGGCAAAACTAGGGCCTAGCTAGGCCTACCTAGCCTAGGCTACATATACCCTAGTAGGCTAGGCCATGCCAAGTAGTACTTATAGGCCTACATAATACTTACTAATCCCTACTAGTCTACTATGAGCTAGGCCTAGCCTACTTATTATTATTAGTTAATATTTATAGGCCTAATATTTAGTTGATTTTAATAGTGTTGTAAGGCTAGGATAGGCCTAGTAGTAGTAATATTAATACATAAATACTGTTGTTTTGTTTTTTTAGGTCAATTAGATGAACATTGATAAATGGGATCCTTCAGGCTATTACCAGCGTTACAAACTCCACCAATGACCAAGCTAGTAGTTTAAGCGGCCAGTATATTATTGCCATGGAATTAAGAGCAATTGCTCCTCAAAAACGTGGACTGGCAATTATGAGGCTGATACAGGTTTGTATAGACTTTTTTCAAATGGGTATGTCAGTTGGTGACATACATTAGCCAGAAAAAAATGATTTGAGCAATATGCCTTACTATAGCAATTTTTTAATACTTGTTTCATTTTTTTTTAATAGAAAATGGAAGAGATTAAGGAGGAGTTGGACTGTAACTAGTATTTATTAAGTGGTTATAGAAGGAAAGCTGAACTGAATGTCTTTTTTTAGCAATAGAGAACACATGGAAATATATGTATATGTTTTGTTATACTCCAATACTAAAAAAATAGTCAAATTGGCTGCCAGCTAATGGAATTTTTTTCATTTTATAAGTGAAAACATAAGTTTTGTTGGGTTTTTTTCTATGTAAGTGATTAACTTTGTTAAAACTACAAAATGGCCTATTCAAATTTGATTTTAATCATCTTCATTTTTCATGATTCTATGGGACAATACATCTTTAAGTTTAGTGTCATTTTTTGGACAAGATATATTGTCTTCCTGAAAATATAATTTAAAATATTTTCGTTGTGTGTGTAATACAGTATACAGTAACACTTTAGGGTTAGTTATTCACTTTTAACAATAATATTTCTTCAATTTTCATTTTTTTTTTTGGGATGATACCTTTTAAATTTATTATTTTGATATTATTTTGCGAAAGTATTCAGGAGTAGTAAAAAAGAAAATCTGGTTGATATGTAATGATACCTTTAAAAACAATGATTCACTATTTCAATAAGTGTATTTATGTGAAAAAGTCATAAGATAATATACAGTGTCAGGGAAAAATTTCATTTTGTAATTTTGTTTAGCAAAATTGCTAATCAAACTGATTTTTGAGTCAAGAAACATAGTTTTGTATTGTATTTTTTGCTACACAATTTTAGAAATGTGTAGCAATATTGTTGTTTTGTATAGCTTTTTGCTATGCTACACTGGCGAAATTATTCCCTGAGTGTAATGATTAATTATTTAATGATACCTTTAAAAACAATGATTCACTATTTAAATAAGTGTATTTATGTGAAAAAAAGTCATAAGATAATATAAAGTGTAAATATGAGTTTGGGATATTTATTACATTTAATCAAATGAGAAAAAAACTGTATGTTTTGTCATGAATAATATAATATTTAATAATAATTAGAAAATGAATGTGAAAACTTTACATTAATATATAGGCCTATAGTTTATTTTATTTATTTATTTATTTATTCAATTTCTGCCATAAACATAAAAAGACAAAACAATTATAAAAGGAGGCACGGAAAGACCAAACAGGTGCTAAACACCTATGCTATAGTTGGTCAACCCATGGAGATTCCCAGTTCGTGTTTATATGAAATGTTTTATATGGTTATAAATGTTGTTGCAATGTGACTGTAATTATAATTGCACCTCTGTTGATTGGTAGGCTGACGCTGCAAAAGATATTTGTAACACCACTAATAAATATACTCAGCAGATCACATGTACGTGTAATCAACAATAAACGCTTTAATTCTTGTAACTGTGTTGATATTGGATACATCTTCTTCTGTCCTTGTGATACGATGTTTGACTGCTTGTTAATATACACACAATCATGCACATTTCATTTTCAGGCTTTGGAAAAGGATAACATTTTCCCACCAAAACCAAACACTGTGATTGGTTTAACCAGGGAAGAGTTAAATTACATTTTAATATAACTCTTCCCTGGTTTCACTTACACTATTCAATGTATGCAGATCCAACCTGGAACACCCTAGCAATCGCGCCGAATCAGCAGATCGTGACGCGTTTAGTGGGAACCGACAAGAAAAACTAATAGACGCATGACAATTCAACTTCCAAAGCGATCCGTCGAATGACGCGTGACGCATGACGCTTCGCGGCTTCGCGTTTGGTGTGCACAGGCCTTACTTGTTAATCCGCTTAAGGATTGGTCGTAAAACACCGCCCTCACTCACAGATTGGTACTAACATACATTCCTATACTATAAATATCAATCATTTTGTCCGTGTTCAATCTACCACACAATCCAATAAAAATCACTAATACTGTACACGCTAACAAACACAACTTGTGCTTTATTCCACTGTGTATTACAGTATTGTAAATGTGCAATGTCCGTGAAGTTATTCACTTTAGTCTTCAAAATCAAAGTATAATGGCCACAGGAATCTTTCCATAATCACCAGGTATGTAAAGTTTAGTCAAGTTTACCTAATCAACGTACTTTATAATTATTGTCATATACATTACTAATTATTACTTTGAATAACTTAGCTAAGTACGGTAAGGTTGATTATTTAGACCAAAAACGTTTGTTGGGACTATAATTCCTATATATAATTTGCTTTTCTTCCTTATATCTTATTAACTAAATTTTTTAAATTTTTTATACTAACAAACATTATTAATATGCCTAGTGTGTAAACATTATTGACATAATTTTATTAAACATCGACACAGTACGACTCTTCTTAACAACATTGTTTCAATCTTCTATCAACTAAAAGTCGTAGTTACTCATGTCTCGGGTCACATTCTATGGTCACCGTACAGATAGGCTACTACATCAGTACTTCTATGAATGGATGGCTAGTTGGTGACAAGAACGCTAGTTGATCATACCCAGTACCGTTTTGATTTTACGATCATTCGGGAAACCACCTCACGACTACAACTATTTTGGTTATTCCACCAGGAAGTTGACTCCTTGGTTATTCTTATCTGTTTGCATTGGATACTTTACCGTAGCACAATTCAATTGCATTCAGTTTGTAATTATACTATGTTGAGTAAAATAAAGTATAAACTGTGGCATATTCTACTATTATGTCAGTTTGTAGAAATAACAGGTCGGGTACATTTTCTCAATACTGGTAAGAAATAATTAATATTAGGCATAGACCTACTAACCATTCCTATTTGTCTAACGCTTGGTGATATATATTAAAACTTCACTAAAGCATTATATAAATATCATGACTGGTTTACTTGCATGTACACAATAAAATAAACTTAAAACAATCCAAACCATACTTTTCTGTCATTGGAAAATCAATTAAGACAAGCAACAAAATCATTAATTATTTAACAGAAAACCTCTATCAAATAAATCGTTTCTAATCACAGACAGTGAGTTTGACGAGGTACGAATATTTAGTTTCGGACATAATATTGTTTGCATCACATGACCTCTTCGTTTGATGATCTGGAATTGCATAAGATAACCAAAAATCATTTCACTTCCAACAAATACAACTAACCCTATAGATAGGGCCATTACGAATATGATGCATATGCCAATGATCCTGCATTTGTAAACATTTGTTTTCTATTTCCATTCAATTTTGTCTGACCTACACTATGATATTTTATATTGCCTTCGGCTTAACATCTCGCTGGACCTACCTCTACATTAGAGAGACAAGAGATTCTGCATAAAACTGGCCTCTTGAAATACGTGTATTATATTATACTGCCTTTAGACAACACATTTTTAGTCGCGTGGAAGCGACTCTATAGTTCACTATGTCGGTCGGTCGGTCTGTTGGTCTTTCGGTCTGTCTGTCGGTCCGGTATCACTATGCGTTTTATCGCTTTCTGACCATGTCTTGATATCAGTTTAATCTAGCTAAGTCAATTTTTCACAGGCAATTTTAAGCGTTTACAAAATTGCTATGAGTGCGCAGATTTTTGCGCACGCACTGCGCGTTAAATGTTATTGCGCACTCTTTTTGCCCGATTTCTGTTTTCTTGACTTACTTTTCAACTCGAAATTACGTTATACGAGCACGTCAAAAGTGACAGGCTACGCACGTGTAAATTAAAAAAATATAACTGTTTTTAAACATTTGAACATTTGTAAACATGTTCAGTAATTTCGGTCAGTTGGTAGGTTGGTCGGTCGGTCGGTAAACACTAAGCACGCGACTGCAGCCATCTATATGGCCTTGTTTTTAGTAGAGTAGAAATAAGGTTTCACCTCAAAAAAATTGCAACAAACGGTTTTTCAACGGATTTTGGTAGTATTAGGTATACTAAATAACAGAAAAAAAGTCTCAAGAATTTCGACCAAAGGAAAGTGGTTTTTTCAAGATGGCCGCCAAAATAGATAAAAAGTGAAAATGGCCATACCTCCTAAACTACTTGGTCTATTGATATAATTTTGGTACCAACATACTCAGAACATACATATTTATATTCGCTATAATAGAACATTTTGGCCAAAAATGACCGGAAATACCATTTCTGACAATTTGACCGTTGACCTTGATATGTTGTATCTTGGTAACAACTCACCGTAGGGAAACAAATGATGGCTCAAATTGTTCAGAATGTACATATTTAAATTTATTGTAATGAGACATTTTGTCAAAAAATGGTTGGAAGTAAAGGTTTTTCACCTTTAACTTTATCTATGTAGAATTTCTATATCTCACCAACTATGTGTGGTAGAGATTTAAAATTGGGCTCTAAATACTGAGAATATACTTATTTATATTTACTCTAATGAAACAGTTTGACAAAAAATGACCAGAAACGACATGTTTGACCATTGACCTTGATATGCTATATTTCGATAATGACTGACAGAGATACACCATTTATGGCTCAATTTGTTCAGAATATAATTATAACTTTTAAATTTCTAATTACGGTATAGCAGCAATTGATTAGATATTGTGCATGTATTTAGTACGGCATCTTAAACAACTGTTCCAACTTCGTCTTATCATCGTCATCAATCTTTCTATCTACGTTGTCCCATTCTTCTGGTTGACACACTCCACAAACTGAAGTACATGCCAATCCATAGTGTCTACAACTGCAACATACATCCAGTAGTTACAATGGATGACTTTCAAAGTTCTTCTGGAGCAGCAGTTTCCATCGTCATTATTGGCACAAATGTTTTATTACAAACTTTCCATCCCCACTTGGTAGCATCCATGGTATTATCTTTCTATAGCCATTGCATGATTTGACTGTGACATTCTGTAGCAGATGACGTTGGTGGTAGTTGTTGAGGCTAGGTTTGATAAATGATTTACCTTCAACAACTTTTTTATTAAACAGCTTGCATCTTTAGCTATTCAGGGAATCCAGTGACTTGGCTCCAAAAAGAATAGACATGTCCTTCAGTCCAAACTCCTCCAAACGAGCGACGTGCAAACTCAACACGAGTGTTGTAAACACAATACGAGGGATTTCAAATTAACATAGTTATGTCCGTCCTGGCGTGTTATAGTTTACACATACACCTCGAACCACTGTTATGATAACGTACAGGGAACATGCCGTAGACGCTCTTGCTCTTCCTGATTCCGAAAATACGACCTGAAACTGTCGAAGGTAGCAGAATTCATATTGCAGGAAAATTACCGCTAATCGTTTCAACCGACGAACGTTGCGTAAATTAATATTTTTCTAATGACATCGATGACATTATCTTATCATGGAATGCATCAAAGCAGTTGGGATTCCTCTCACCAGTTTACCCTGAGCCAATATGTCACCAAAACGTTGCATCAGTTGCTAATACTAGTCTGATTGCTGTGCCACGACCAGTTGCTGCGCCACGTTTCAATCTGACTAACTTGTCCTAGGAATTTCCAGAAGTGTTTGATGGTGTAATTCGCTCGATGCCTGGTGAAGAATTCACAATCAAGATAGCAGATAATGCTAAACAATTCTGTGTTAGCACCCCACGAAAGATACCATATGCATACCCTGGAAGCAACTTATCTAGCTAGTACTAACCACACCTTGCACAATGACGATCTTGTATTAAGCATAGGCCTATAGTATTGAATTATAACGCACATCACTATTCGTATTGCATTCATTTTTAGTCGCGTCGGTCGCGTGCAACGCGACTCTACAGCTCACTATGTCGGTCGGTCGGTCCGTCGGCAAAACACTAACTTGTATATGGCCTTGTCTTGATATCAGTTTCATCTAGCTATGTCAATTTTTCAAAGTATATTCCATATGGCAAGGACTCGATGTGATTATGTTTTTCACGGTGCGCAATCAAAAAGTACGCAGTCTACGCACGATTTAACGGAATCACGTTTGTAATCATATCTTCACAAGCATGAATCACAATTAACTAAAATTTGGTAATCATAAATTTCAGGTCATATTTCATCATAATTATGGCAATACAAGTATGTGCGTAGCGCATATAACGCATGCGTACGCGCACTTAAAATTTTCAAAATTGTAAAATTTATTTTCGATGAAATTAGAGTACGTTTCAAAATTTTAAGCGTTTATAAAATTGCAATGAGTGCGCAGATTTTTGCACTGCGCGTTAAATGTTAATATGCACTATTTTGCCCGATTTCTGTTTTACAACCTTTCTTTAATAATATTATAATTATTTGATTCACTTTTCCACTCGAAATTACGTTATACGAGCACGTCAAAAGTGACAGGCAACGCTCGGGTAAATTAAAAAAATTATAAATGTTTTTAAACATTTTCAACATTTTTAAACATGTTCAGCAATTTCGATCGGTTGGTTAGTCGGTCGGTTAAACCAACTTAAGCACGCGGCTGCAGCCATCTCTATGGCCTTGTTATGTTGTATTTTTATGGAGACAACATAAATGAAATGAAATGAAATAAAACATTTCATAAAATTGCGACTCTAACGTCATTAACAAAGTTTCCTGCACATCTACAGGTTAAGGTCAATGAGCATTGTTTATGTATGTAAGTATGTGGTGGTGGGATTGCAGATGTATAAACTATCTATACACTCAAAACTGATCTCCGGTGTGATGAGTAGGTATTATGTTTGCTCATATTGATTGTTATTATTACTAATCACCAGGATGGCAAAGAACATAAATTGTGATAGATGATCCGTTGTTTTCATTGGCAATAATATTAGATCAATGCCTTTTGATTTTTCTAAAAAATGCTATAAGTATGTCAATCTTTTCAATAGAAAGCGAAAGGGTTACTGGCTTCATACTTTGTAGATCCAGATGATATAAATAATCATAAAAGGTTAAGGCATCGTATTGAGTACAGCATTGCCGATGTTGCAATCCCTTGTAGTTCATTGAATTTATAAAAGTCTGCTAAATTCCAGTATAGTAACTATAGTACTGAATATATGTCCTCATCTTTATTGTTTATCTGTAGTAAACCACTAATATTAAACAATGTTTCAGATTTCATTTTAAATTTAGCTTTTATTTACTTCTTTTCACATACAATTTACTTAAGGACAATTTACTTATTTACGACAAATTGTACCTTCTTCCAGAAATTGTTTTAAAAAAGTTTAATAATTTTGAAAGCAGAAAAATAATCCTAAATAAGAAAAAAACATGCAAACATTACAACTTGAAAGACAAATGTCCAGGAACAATAAAAGAGTGACCGTTAGGGATTAAACAAAATTATACACATGACTTTGGGTATGACACACTTTATTTTAAAAAAACAGAGGGAGGATTAGTGTAAATCGGAGCTTGTAATGAAGTTTAACCACATTGCACAAACATCTTAATCGGATTTTTTTCTCCATTAATCTAATGTTCTCCTGTTTAAGATTATTTAATAAGATATTTATTAGAGTAATGCAAGAAGATCAACATACATTTAGTTAATTAGGTCAAGTAAGGTCGTTTTCCCACAGCCATAACAAACATTATTGGTTATTTAATCAGATACCGTAGTTAATAAAATAAAAATGTGCGCATGAAAAATAGTTACCGTAACACAAATGCTTCAATTTCCAAATGCAAACATTTGTCCTTCAGGTCAGAAGTTATAAATAATCTTATTTAATTTAACTTATAAAGGATTTAAATCAAAAACACGGTCTAAAATTAAGAACAGATCGGGATATTATATATTTCCCAATGATAAACAGCAAAAGAGCTTTCGAGTAAACATTAACTTCGAATATCATAAAAAGTTTTACAGGAATGAAATGATTTGATAAAGGCTAATTACGGCATTGGAAATGACAATTAATGTTAATCTACAAATAATGTAAAGTTAATCATTTTTTCAAAAAGAGGATTTAGGTATGACCATCATAAAGTGTTACATTAGCCACATGTGTTTTTAGCATTACCCACGTTACAATATTCCCATCTTTTACTACTATCGGTTGTATAACACCATGCAGTGTTTACATTATCGGGGCTTCGACAGTAGTTGTGATTACCTAATCCAAATGTTGGGTAATTTTCTGGTGTCCTTGTGTGTTTGTGTGGAGACTGCGAGGTCCATTGCTGGCACTTCCTTCCACTCTTTGTGACACTTACAAAGCCTCGATAGTCTTTTGCATGTCCATTCGTATAGCACTCTGGCGATGAGTAAAAAAGAAAGTCATATAGACTCTGATGATTTACCAATGACAATGATCAAAATTAATTGTGTATACATTTAGATAAGCATCATTCGCATATCGGTTAAAAAAAATAAGTTAGCAATTTTAATTTTGTATCAGTATAATTTTTTTTAATGAATTTACCATAATTGAAGAATAGTGTTTACGAATAATAATTTTTACTTTATTTATTACTAGATCAGTGGTGAATGTATTAGAATAAGAAACAGTGTCTTTGCTTAGGCTAATGGTTTGCCAAATATCCATGGTTTGATTCGATGCTTAGAATCTCAGTCATCAAAATACAGATTATGTTCTGTTCTTCAGATGATCTTTGCAAATAAGCGATTATTTAAATTACTAATATTTACCACAATGATCTCCCGGATTTCCAACATTACAGTATTCCCATGCTGCATTTTGAACATTTGTATAACACCAGGCTCTACTTTTTAGATTTAGTGGGCTCCTACAGAAGTTGTGATCACCTAAACCGGATGCCCTGTATGTAGTTACTGAGGACCAACGCTGGCAATTCTTTCTACTGACTGTTACACTTACTGAGCCCCGATAGTCATATGCATTACGCTTCTTATAACATTCTGTATGACGAAAAGAGTAAACCTTTCAATTAGGAAAGAATTATTACCTCCGCTAGGGAGGTTATGTAGTCGATATCGTGTGTCTGTTTGTTAGCAGCATTACTAACAAATGTATTGCAAGATCTTTACCAAATTGAAAATACAGGTAGATATGTGGTCAAGGACCAGTCCATTACATTTTGGAGGCAAAAAGATCCTCAGATTACATAGGTAAACTTTTCTGAATTCTGGATTCAGGATGGATTCAAGTGTAGTTGACATATTATTTAAAAAAATATATATATTTATATATAAATCCAAAGGCAAATTACTGAAAAATGACAATGCTGTGGATATCAGTGGCTGGATCTCAATGGAGATACAAAAAAAAAAGCGAAAAGTTAAATCAAAACGATAAGTAAAAAAGCCAGAAAGTTATCAGAGCTTTTGGGCAACACTATACATTCATCAGTGCAAGTGAAGGGATTTGGATAACGTCAAAGTAAAAAAACTGGCAAGTACATATATAACATATTTACCACAATATGATCCAGCTTTACCAACGTTGCAGTATTCCCACCTTTTTTTGGAATCGGTTGTATAACACCAAGCAGTTTTTGAGTTATCTGGGTTTCGGCAGAATGAGTGATCACCTAATCCGGAAGTTGGGTAATTGTATGGTGTTCTTGTGTGTGATTGTGGATACTGCGAGGTCCATCGTTGACATGTTTTCCCACTTACTGTCTGACTTACGACGCCCCGATAGTCCACTGCATTTGCTTGATTAAAACATTCTGATGAGTAATTGAGGCATCGTTTTTTAAGTTTTAAATGATAATCAAGCTTCGAATTGAGGGAAAGTTTAGAACTGATGTATTTGAATGCAATATTGCACTCTACAAAATAAAAACTCTCAACGTCTGACAGGAGAGCCTTCATTGATGTCTAATTACAGTACTAAGCATTTTTAATATTTTGTCATCGCATCATACAGTCACACATTCATTTTTAAAGAAAATTCGCATTGGGACTATGTTGATTGTATACAGAATGATACAAAGTCTAATAATATAATATTTAAAAATCAAAGATGAATGGAACACAATGTCAATGTATTAGTAGCAGTAATGCATGTAAGCCTATTTAAGTAGGCATACTAAATACCATACCATCTCCCGTTCTTCTTTTCCCGTCGCCATCTAAGTAAAAAAAAAAAATTGTTATAAAATTATTAGTCAAAAAATAATACTTGTTTTATTGTAGGGTGCTTTTTTTAAAACAATATTTCGTGAGCATCAACCATCCATATACATCTTATCATTAGAAGCTCTCTCTTTCCAAAATGAATAAATAAATAAATACGAACACAAATACATTAGTTAAATAGTGAACTGACTGACTTTATCACAATCATAAAAATAAACATTAAACTATTGGTAACACACATAAAATGACATAACATGACATATTTACCACATTGTTCTCCAGGATAACCAGCATTGCAGTATTCCCACCTTTTTAGCGGATTGGTTGTGTAACACCAGGCAGTTTTTTCGTCATCTGGGTTTCGACAGTAGTTGTGATTACCTAATCCAAATGTTGGGTAATTTGCTGGTGTCCTTGTGTGTTTGTGTGGATACTGTGAGGTCCATCGTTGGCATTCACTTCCACTGACTGTTACACTTACATAACCTCGATAGTCCTCTGCATTTCCTTTCCTATAGCATTCTGATGATGAAACAAGAAAGATTTTAATGAACGCAGAGTTGCATTTTTGTCGGGCAGCTAATACAAATTGATATACGTTAATATGTTACAAAATAATAATGATTTGATTGCGGAGTGTTATTTTTTATTTTGTGAGGGTCAACATCCATATATAAATATTATGACCAAGTGTGTATTATTCTAGAATTAATTAATAAGTACTGATGACGTACCGGTCCTTCCTACTATTCCTGTTCCTTCACCTAAAAAAACAAAGAGATAATTGAATAAAAAAGTATAAGATTTAGGTACATATAGCAGGTATATGAAAAACAAAAACAAGCTTAAATTTGCCAAAATGTTTAAGCATTTCTAGTAAACACACTTTTTAAATAAATCGTTAAAAAAAAATAAAAGTTGTTTTTATTGTTTCGTTTGCCTATCTAGATATTGAAGTATTCCTTCAAATAACAAACTAATATATTTTGGCATATTTAAGGGTGTCTAGAAAACTCAGATGTCAGATATATCTGAGTTTTCTAGATCTTGAAAACTTAGATATCTTACTGTTCTAGATCTAGAAAACTCAGATATCAAGATCTGAGTTTTCTAGTTCCAGAATAGAACTCGTACCCACACCAACTCGTACATACCTAATTTTTAAGCCTACATTTTAACGGTAACATGCACTGTATTTTTTTTATGATTTAAGCCGTAGGCCGCTTCTACATGTTACAATATTAGTAAGAAAACGTACTCAGTAATCGGTTTTAATAATACTCTAGTATTTCAAATGATTAATAAGGCCAAAAAAAATGATTGTGTTGGCCACGCCCGACCGACCCTAAAATGAAAGTCGCCTTTTTTTTCTTTTTTTTTTGTGAGCCAAACGGCAATTGTGAAACCAAATGGTGAAAAAATATTGTCTTATTCACCAAATTGGCGAAGTATATATTTCACATCCGCCGGACGTGTACAAAACGAAGCGTGCAGCCAACCGTGAATCAATCACGTGATAACCGGAATACGCGATTATCAATTTTTGGAGGATCCAAGTTTTAACTAAATGAACACTTTGATTAACACAGTGGTTGAGACACATTTTTAATTCTCTTGTGGGATGGGCTGAGACATGGAAACTTTCTTTAAAAATAAGTAAATGTAAATCTTTGTGTATCACTTTGAAAACAAAGCCTATTATAACCAAATATAAGTTGAATGATCAGGAATTAGATTGTGTTAATTTTCTAAGGGATTTGGGAGTTTTAATTGATAGTAAGTTAAATGTTTGTTTACATGTTAATTATGTTGTATCTAAGGCAAATAGAATGCTGGGTTTGTTATGGAGGAACTGTAGATTCATAGGCAATTGTGGAGCATTAACATCATTGTACCGTTCAGTCGTGCGCCCCCACCTGGAATACTGTTCAGTCATATTTAATTCAATTTCTTGTACTCAATCTCGGCGTATTTATAATGTTCAGAACAAATTCATTAGATTCCTTACTCGCACTCGTTTTTTTTCACAACTCATTCAATTCTGTTTATGATTGTCCTCTTGTTGCTTTGTTTAAGTTGAATATACCAACTCGTACTCGCAGCAAGTGTTTGCTTCACGTTCTTGTGGTCGTGTTGAATGCACAAAACGAGGTATTTTTCCAATAGGGTTGGTGAAAACTGTCCATAATAGGTTACTTTTCTGTCCATAATAGGTTACTTTCTGTCCATAATAGTGGGCGCTGTTGTTTGTCCATAATAGGTAACTTTCATAATTGGCTGTCCAAAATAGGTGACTTTTTGTCCACAATAGAGGATTTTATTGGAGTAGTGCGCCATCCATTGTGTTGTCTAAAATAGGTGATTTTGTTGGCGTACTTCGTTTATTTCCGTAGGATTTTAATGCCCAAAGTGAGATTTCACTTGATTTCACTTTATTATGGTGCTAGGATACCAAAAATGCTAGGTAACAAATTTTCACAATCCCGTAACCATGGTAACAGCCCCAAATTCAAAATGGCGACCAAATGACCATATCTCCATAACCCTTTGGTCTATTGACAAGATATTGGCATCAAAATACTCGGAATATATATATTTATATTCGTTATAATATAACATTTTTACTAAATTGAACCGGAAATGCTATTTTCTGTACTATTGACCCTTGACCTTGACTCGTACTGTATCTTAAAAACGGCTGGTCATAGAAATTTAAAAATGGTCTCAAATTGCTCAGACCTTATATATTTATATTTATTGTAACGCAATATTTTGTTAAAAAATGTCCGGAAGCAAAGTTATTGACCTTTGACATAGAGAAAAGCTTACAAGAATTTTTATTCAGCAGTATATGGTCATATCTCCATAACGCTTTGGTCTATTGACAAGATATTGGCATCAAAATACTCGGAATAAATATATTTATATTCGTTGTAATAGAACATTTTTACTAAATGTAACCGGAAATGCTATTTTTCTGCACTATTGACTGACCTTGACTCGAACTGTATCTAAACAAGGCCAACAGCCATTAAGTCGCGTGCTACAATGCATAGTGATACCGGACCGACAGACAGACCGACAGACCGACAGACATACCGACAGATAGACAGACCGACAGACCGACCGACCGACATAGTGAACTATACTGACCGAAATTACTGAACATGTTTAAAAATGTTGAAATGTTTAAAAACATTTATATTTTTTTAATTTACACGTGCGTAGCCTGTCACTTTTGACGTGCTCGTATAACGTGATTTCGAGTTGAAAAGTAAGTCAAGAAAACAGAAATCGGGCAAAAAGAGTGCGCAATAACATTTAACGCGCAGTGCGCGCGCAAAAATATGCGCACTCATGGCAATTTTGTAAACGCTTAAAATTGCCTGAAACGTACTCTTATTTCATCGAAAATAAATTTTGAAAATTTTAAGCGTGCGTACGCATGCGTTACATGCGCTACGCACGTAATTGTATTGCCATATGATGATTTATGCCCTGAAATTTATGAGTACCAAATTTTATTTAATTGTGATTCATGGTTGTGAAGATATGATTACAAACGTGATTTCGTTAAATCGTGCGTAGACCGCGTAATTTTGTATTGCGCACCGTGAAAACATAACCACATCGATTCCTGGCCATAAGGAATATACTGTGAAAAATTGACCTAGCTAGATTAAACTGATATCAAGATAAGGTCAGAAAGCGATAAAACGCATAGTGATATCGGACCAACAGACCGACAGACCGACCGACCGATATAGTGAACTATAGAGTCGCTTCCACGCGACTAAAAACGGCTGATTATAGAAATTTAAAAATGGTCTCAAATTGCTCAGACCATACATATTTATATTGATTTTAATGCAACATTTTGTTAGAAAATGACCGGAAGTAAAGTTATTGACCTTTGACCTAATAAACATGAACTTTATGTATATAAACATTTATCTATTTGAGCATGTATGGTCAATTGTTTGTGGTAGGGATTAAAAACATGAGTTTATACATATTATCATCATTCGAATATTTAATTTCTAATCACATTTAGTTTTTATATATTTTATAAATAGTATATACTTTATAGTGAAAGCACATTTATCTATGTAAACAACTTTGGAAAATAGTAAAAATTACCGCAAAAATTCATTCATTCACCCACTTCACTAAAATGACGTTGCCAAATTGATTCTTCCTGAACTTTTCCTGAAATGTTAATTGCTATACTTTTTACACTTTGGAGCTCCAAAATTGGATTAAAACATCTTTAATTACATCAGTACCATGCATTTATTGTGTCAGTATCATTGTTGCCATTAAGACAGTCAAGGAGTGAGAGTGGTTGATTCTTCAACTGTTGTACCTTTAATGCTTGTTCTTGAAACATTTTCATATATGGAGGTTTCTCATACATTGAACTGCTGCCGGCCATACATTATTACGTGGTTAGACGTTCCTTGGTTTTTCTTCTTAGACGTTTCAAGATATGAGAAGCAATCTTTCAATGCTAACATTGACTGCCATTTTTTGAGTCATATCGCCAAGCCAAGGTACCAATTTAAGGAGTGAGATTGTTAGAAGTGACCAAGAGGTTTTTGATGTTTACAGCATCTTATGATTTTATCTCCTTCAAGCTACTAAATGTTTTTAGTTTCATTTTCATTTCAGGTATAGTCCACAACCAGACTTTGGTCACAAACTTCAAAAAGCTTCAACTCCTTTTTTTATTATCTCTGTTTAAGATATATTTCTTTACTTCTTTTGAAATTATTACTAAGACAAAGTTTAAAAAAGTGTTGATTTTGTTAATTTGATTTGAAATCTTGACGGATTTGTGTGTTTTGTGTTGAAGAGTGAGTTTGATGGGATATCTAGTTCGATTTCCCCCTCCTAACTAATGCCAACAAGATCACCAACCCATTTTAACTGGTTTTCCTTCTGTTCTAGAGCCTGCTCCGGGAAAAGAGCACTATTTAAATACAGATTTTTTTTCTTTACATTCAAATTAATTACAATCTTTTATTCACTGTTATTGGGTCATCTACATGTTAGATGGCAATGTATCAGACGAGCATATAAATGAAAACCAGTCATGGGCAAACAAGTCTGCAAGATACCTTTCTAATATTATAGGTTATAATTACCATCAAATCTCACTCTGACATTTACTACTTTTAGCTAAATCAGAAATCTTCAATTAATACGTTTATAGAGGTTAAAAATGGCAATTGAAAACAATATCTGAAAATATGAGTTTAGAAAAGAACTGAATGCATAACATAATTATTCTAGTGAACGCCAGGCTAGTGATCTGGAGGTTGTTGGAGTCCCACATTACTTAAGTATTAATGATGTATTCTTAGTAAAAGTGAAAATTACGTCAGAGTAGGGCCAACATATCTGACCAATATTTATCCATCCTTGTAATATAAATAGCTATTCTGTATGTTAATGGTGAATAACTTTACTTCTGGTCATTTTCTTACAAAATATTGCATTACAATAAATATAAATATGTATAGTCTGAGCAATTTGAGACCATTTTTAAATTTCCATGACCAGCCGTTTTTTAGATACAGTGCGAGTCAAGGTGAAGGGTCACTAGTAAAGAAAAATGGCATTTCCGGTTACATTTAGTCAAAATGGTCTATTACAACAAATATAAATATATTTATTCCGAGTATTTTGATACCAATATCTTGTCAATAGACCAAAGGGTTTTGAAGATATGACCAGAGACTACGGAATAAAAATCCTTGTAAGCTATTCTCTATGTCAAAGGTCAATAACTTTGCTTCCGGACATTTTTAAACAAAATATTGCATTACAATAAATATAAATATATAAGGTCTGAGCAATTTGAGACTATTTTTAAATTTCTATGACCAGCCGTTTTTAAGATACAGTACGTGTCAAGGTCAAGGGTCAATAGTACAGAAAAAAGCATTTCCGGTTGCATTTAGTAAAAAATGTTCTATTACAACGAATATAAATATATATATATTCCGAGTATTTTGATACTAATATCTTGTCAATAGACCAAAGGGTTATGGAGATATGGCCATTTGGTCGCCATTTTGAATTTGGGACTGTTACCATGGTTACGGGATCGTGAAAATGTGTTACCTAGCATTTTTGGTATCCTAGCACTATAATAAAGTAAAATCAAGTGAAATCTCACTTTGGGCATTAAAATCCCACGGAACCCCTATTTGCATGCATGAGGAACCTGACTAAATAGTTAAATACTAATTTGCTTTCTCTTCAGACTTCGAGGCGGCCTAGCTAGGCCTAGGAGGCATAATTAGTATAATTATTTAAGTCTCTGTAGCCTCTAGGGCCTAGTCCTGTTAGTTAGGCTACCTCAGGCCTACTACTACTAGCCTAGGCCTAGCTAGAGTCCATTTTTGTTATTGTCCACTAATGCAGACGTTCCAACCCTCCCGATTTATCCGGGAGTCTCCCGAATTTTAACATCACCTCCCGGTTTCCCGAATTTTAAATATATCTCCCGATTTCACACATTTCTATAAAATTCAGTATTATTGCATTAAATTAAAATCTATCTTCCCACGAAAGTTAAAGATGTATTGTCCCTCTGAAAAAAATTTTTTTTTCGATATTTTTGTTGAATAGGCCATTTTAATTGCACATAAAAGTTATTCACTTTGACCTCAATTTGGATTGAAAAAAATAATTGTTTACACGGGAAAATCGCAATTTAATGCAAAAATTAACCAACCGGAAGCTATTTGTCTGGAAGACAAATGTGTTCCGGTTTAATTTAACCCTTGACCTGAGTTAGCTCATAAATATTCATATTGTATGGATACATCGTGTGGATGATGACGCTTTCCAAATCAACAGCCAACAACAACGATAGCAATGCCATGATGCGTGCGAGAGAGTCGAGTAGTGATGCGAGACGAATCTTGAAGAAAACACGAAAACTATAGCTAGCAGAATGCTAAGTTAGAATTACAGTTGGTAACTTTGATGTTGAATCTTATTCATTTAGGTGAGTTTTTGTTTCGCTAACAGGAGAGGCCTAGCTAGGCCCGAATTTGCTGCTACTGTACTACTACTAGTCTACTACTACTACTACTACTAGCACTGACAGTCTCGAGTAGCCTAACTGCTGCATACTTCTGTCTCTAGAAGGAATACAGATCACTCCGGCCGCGCTTCACTCCGGCCGCGCTTCAAATCCGGCCGCGATTCATTCCGGCCGCGATTCATTCCGGCCGCAGCTATGGAGCGCCCAATGAGTCTTTTACAACCGAGACACGTTTTTTGTAGAGAATCAAAATAAACATTTGTAATAATACAGTATATTTTTTCTCTTTCAGGATCACAACAACATCGCAAGTGTTTTAAATTAGGTCTAATGCTAGAACAAAATAATTTATGTGTTTTATCCAATGTAATAGGCTAGTATATTAATTGTAATGTGATTAATTAATGTAATTTATTGCAATGTACCCTATATGTCATATTATTTTTATCATATATAAATTAAAATATAAAATCATTGTAAATTGGACTGTACAAAAATGATATATTAATTCTTGATACAATTCCAGGTAACATTAATTAGACGGATATTTGATTATTTGAAATAAATTAATTAATATTGTAAATATTGTTATTAACTATAATTAGTAAGTATGGGTACTGGCAAGATAAAGTGTTATAAAAATAAGGGTTTTAACTAATTTTTAATGTTAATAAATGTAAAGCTATAAAAATAAATGTACATAGAAAGAAATTAAATATTGTTATTCAAGCATTAATTAGACGGGTATTTGATTATTATTTTATTATTGAATTTAATTAAGTTAAGTTTAGTTTGAAAGAAAAAGCAGTTCCAACTTCTTTGAATGTTATTGTTAATGAAACAAGTAAAATTGTTGCTAATAAATATTCAACTAGTTCCATTTAAATTCACCAAGAATTTGTTATAACACTGAACAGTATAGAAAACGTAGATATGGGCGCTCCATACTAACGGCCCCTTTGCACAGGAAGTCGAATTGAATAGCGGCCGGAGTGCATAACATCGCGCTAAACTGATACGGCGGCCGGAGTGAAGCGCGGCCGGAGTGATCGGCTACCTCTAGAAGTAGAGTGTAGTAGGCCTAGGCAGTACACTGCTAGCTAGGGCTACAGTAAACCACCACCAGAAGGGATGTATTTTTGTTTTAATCACGATGAATTGGTTTAATTTTTAAAGATTTCAACTATCTATTCGGCAGTGAAAATTAAAAAAAAAAAAAATCTAAATATTGTTTTGGATGTTTTACTGATGCAATATTTTAAAAATATTTTCTGTATCAAATGCAATAGGTTCAAATTAACATTCCGCAAATAAACATTTTATGCAGATATTTTGACACAAATTTCTTTTTTTTTTTAGGTTGATTGATTGAACAATAAGAGCAAGTAGTGAGAAACATAAAATGTATCGTACAGTGGCAACATTCACAATTTATTGAAACGTTTCTTACTATTAAAATGACACTTTGTAATGGATGAGAGCGATCTTAGAAGACTATAGCTGTCGTAATTACTGCCACAATCAACACATTGATAATTAGTAGACAAATTGACACAAAAAACAATACAGGAATTCAATAAGATATACTGTATATATATATTTTATTAACTACTTTTGCACTGTAATATTTACAGTAAAATTATGAAGTGTAAGTAAATTTGAAGAATTTATCCTGTGTACTGTTGTAGTAGTTCTTTTTTATTTATTGAATGTTATGTTTACAAAATAATATACTGTACATAATTATAATACAAAAAAAATTATACAATATTTTACAAGCTGGACAAGAACATATTGGCCGAATGCAGCAGGAGAGTCAGAAATATTTTTCCTGCAATATCCAATAATCATATTCCAATACCGAGTCTATCATTGTTGTCTTTGGGTGACCTCTGTTCCAGTCTTCATCAGCTCAACGTCTTTAAAAAAAGTAAAAGCAAAGTATGAAAATCCGGAAAAAATAGATCATGCATATTTAGTGCAAAATTGGGCTAGTGAAATTGCTTACTTTGACATAGTCAAATAAGTATACTACCTTTCTATGGTAATTAAAACACATTACTTATAATGTTATAACTTATAAAAATAGAAAATAAATATTTGACTTACTACAGTACAGAGAACATTTGTTTGTGTTGTAAAATGGCTAAGCTGGCTTTTCCCCTCTCTGTCTACTTGTACATTGCTGCTGGAAGGTTCTCAATTTCAGGCTTGTATTGCAACCATTTTCCCTGAAAAATGTTTGTTTTATTTTTATCATAAAAATTAGTTAAACAAGCTTCAACTGTAAATATATATGGTACAGCAAGCTGGCTGTATTTTCGGAATGTAGTTAAGATTGATGGCATATAGCCTAGGCCAGTCTATGAAGAGTACAATGTATAGGGCCTAGCTGGGCATCTTCTGCAGGGACCCGATTGTCACAGTCTGCTTGCTACTAGCCTAGTAGTAATAATATGCAGCAGCATGTATTAATTATTCTAGGCCTAGCCCTGAACTGAAAAAATCCCAGGCTAAGTTAATTAATTTACCTTCCTGTTATTATTGCGTTATATATATTATTATATTTAAAATAACCGTCTAGGCCTACATACCGACAAATTAACAGCTCAGCTTTACATATTTATACGATCAGCCATCCCAGGGAAACCCACAGTCGCGTCGATCTCTGGTGGTGTTGTTGTACCATACAACGTGCATCGATATCTTAGATCAGATCTCTGCTGTGTGGATGCTCATTAACATATCATGCATATGTATGAGTTAGCTCTACCGGCCTAATTTCTGAGCCGATGAGTTCGAAAAAATGGTAAATTTATTTTGATTTTTTTATAAGCGAAATCAATATTTTTTTCGGATTTTTTTTCGGTGGAAGTGAATAACTTTATGTTAACTACAAAACGGTCTATTCAAAATTTGATTTTTTTCATCTTTATTTTTCATTTTTTGGGGGACAATACATCTTTAATATTACAAATTAATTTAATCTCACACGTCGTACGTACCACCCCGTATGATACAACGAACATGTAATGTATGTAAAGATTGTATAGCATAGTACTACAGCGTACTGTAAGGCGACGTCCTTTATGTTTACCGACAGTACGCGATTCTTACCTTTAGCGATAAAGCTACAGTATCGCTTTATCAGTAGAGTAGGCGCACGTGTACTGAAACTTTTTCCGGGTTACAAGTTTGACCTAATTCCCATGCCCAGGGAAGGCATCATCGTCAGTGTAGTAGTAGTAGTAGTACCCGTAGTACTATGCGACGTCCTTTGTGTTTACCGACAGTACGAGATGAATCTACAGTATCAGTAGTAGGCGCGCGTGTACTGAAATTGCTAGTTACAAGTTCTTTGACCCAATTCCAATGCCCAGTAGTCCAGTCCCTAAGGGGAGAAAAAGGGGTGGGATGTTACCAGACTGGATACAAATTTTTCAATATAGCAGTTTGGTAGAGTATAGTGTGGAGATGCCAAAACAAAGTTACTGGAAATCTGATTTGACCTCTGTGACCTCTGACCTCAATTTTTATATTTTTCTATTATATAACTAAAAATCGCCATATCTTGACAACGCAGGGACATTTTACATTTATTTTTTTTTCAAAATGCTTGGAAAATATATATTTATATTCGCTATAATGAAAAAAATTGTACAAAAATGGCCGCAAAGGCTTTATTTTTCAGTTTAACCTTTGACCTTGATTGCCTAATATCTCAATAACACGCAATCTCGGAGATTTGAGAATGGGCTCAAAATGTTAAGAAAATAAATCTAATATTTAGTCTAATAGAAACTTTTTTCAAAATATTACCATAAATTAAGCTTTTTTGACCCTTGACCTCTAATGTTTGAATATGTCAATATCTCGGTAACTATTTGTCCTAAAAAGTTCAGTTTGGTGTCAAATTGTTTAGAATATACACATTTATATTTGCTATAACAAAATATTTTGTCAGAATTCAATTGGAAATGTCATTTTCAGCTATGACCCATCGTTTTGCATATATTTAGCAATTTATAATCTATAAAAAGAGATCGAGAGAGGGGAGGGGGTTGGGGTGGATGGAGAGACACATATTTTTGTTAAATGTTAAACTCTGTCTACACTATAACATTTTTATGCGACAAAAAAATGTGATGTGCCTATATATGGACACGATGAATGACATATCACTACCATATTTGGGCACATCACACCTTTTTTGTTAAACTCTCCATCAACCCAACCACCTCCCCCTTTCTTGCTTTTCCAATGCTACTGCATGCATCTATACACATCAAAATGGCCGGAATTGTACTGGAAAGTTTTTAGCTGCATTTGAAAATAAGTCCCAGAGGATGGGTGTATTGTAATGTTATCAGAATTATGGCAATTGTTTGTAATGGGAATCCGAAAGTTTTAAAACTACATTTGAAATATTTGCTAATAATATCACATGCTATTAAAGATATACTTATTTTCCACCTGACAAAAGTAATTTTGACAAATATTTTTGTTGAATATGCAATTTTAATGTCACACATAATAGTTTCACCAAAATTGGATTGAAAAAAAAATGATATAGTGCATACCCAAAAAAACTGTAATTCAAAGCAAAAAATAGGCTGGAAGTCAATGTGATTTTAGATAAATTAACTGTTTATTTTGTCTTTAAAGCTCAGGTACAGGCATGAATTTTAAATATAATATCTGGTTAATTGTACATAAATCAAGTATTTGTAAAAGGAATCAAGACGAAAAAACATAAATTTCCCTTAAAATGGTCAAATACAAAATTTTGCAAAATTCTGCTATAAAAACCAGGAAGACTTTTTTTCAGTAGTTAGGTAGTTAACCTAATGTAATAACATGTATGGTGACTCCCTAGAAGGTGAAAAAAGATGGTGGATATACGGTGGATAATTTTTGCTATAGCATGAAAATAAAAATCTGAAGTTGAATAAAAATACCAGAAATGTAATATTCAAGTTATATTACCTATATTTAGTCATCTGATAACATTTTTTACCACACCGTTTGTTTTTCATAGCTTTTTAAAATGCCTCTCTATTTACAAAATTTGTGTACAAAAGAATAGAGATTTTACTGTGTAATTTGAACTATCCCCCCACTGATAAGAAAGTGCTTGTTTTCTACAAGCTCGTGTAACACAAATAAAATCCCAAAAATTATGAAACATAGGGGAAACTATAGATCGATAATTATTGGAATGTATGATCAATAGAATTTTTTTGCCCGCACCTGGCCTTTAAAGTGATATTTACTCTATTTTTTAGATTAGCTCTTTGATTAAACACCTCTTCCAATGCAGTGAAAATCTTAAGTGTCGCCTTGTCTTACTAATCTTCCTTAACTTCTCTTTGAACGATCGTAATCAATATTTGTTGAGGTATAATATTTCCCTCTAATATGGTAATGCTTGTTTTATTGAGTCAAATGCTTTCTGATAATCTCTAAATCAAAGATTTGGTGATATTCATTTCCTTTTTATTTTAGTTGATTGACAAACTGTATAAGATGGTCCTACTGTATAAAGCCTTATATATTGGTTTATTTACTTCTAGTCGGTCTCTGATTTTGTTTTTTGATTACTTTTGTAAATTATTTGTGTACATGTGATAATGTTCGTTTGGTCGGTAATAGTTGATGTCAGTTTTGTCATGTTTTTGTGGATTAAAGTATAATTATCATTGCTTCTCTTAATTTCTTCTGGTTTCAAAGATTTTGTTGTATAGTGTTATGAGCTGGATGTGTTATTGCCTCATCAAGCCAAGATGGTAATTTTGACTGCTCACTGGTTTGTTTTCCTTTTATATTCCACTACAGTATGTTCTTGAAAAGAAATCAGCTTTGTAATTAATTTGTCTTTGATCCTTTTCAGATTTCTAATATTTTAAACATATGTTTTTCTTTTCTTCGCTTTTTCCTCACTGTTTCAAACATTTTATTTTTTCAGCATACTTCAAGCAATTAATTGATAATTAGGTCATATGTTTTATGAGTATCAAATCGCATTGGTTAATTCTTCTTTTCTTTCTTTAGGATCCTGATTTTCTTTGTTTTTTTTAAAATGTTATTTAACTTTAAGTTTATCTAATTTTTTGTTGATATTAAGTGTTGCTCTTACGGTGTAGGCCTACCATGCGATGGAATTATATATTTAAATTAAATTAAACATTAAGTTTTAAGAAAATTGTAAAAGGCTAAATAGGATATTGAATGTAGTTCTGGTCCACTAAATCTATATTTTAGGTATATTATTATATGACACACGCACGCTTAACAGTATATCCTGGTCATACCTCAAACTGGCATTTCCAGTAAAAATATGATAACATCTTCTATTAGAGCTAATATAAATGTTTACATTTTGAACATTTTGACACCAAGTTGAACTTTTTATGACATTTGGTTACAGAGATACAGACATATTTAAACATTAAAGGTCAAAGGTCAGTAAATGACATTTCCTGTGGATTTGGAAGAACATGTTTAATTAGAGTATATATAAATATGTATGCTCTTAACAATTTGAAACAAATTTCAAGAAATTTTGACCAGTAGTTATTGAGATATAGTAAGCCGAGGTCAAAGGTCAAAACATTAAGAAATTACATTTCCGGTCGTTTTTTTGAAAAAAGTTCTATTAGAGCGAATATAAATATGTACCCTCTGATCTATTTGACACCAATATCATTTCAATTGTCAAACCCGTTGCGGAGATATGGCTGTTTAAGATAGAAATATAAAAATTGAGGTCAGAGGTCACAGAGGTCAAATCAGATTTCCAGTAACTTTGTTTTGGTATCTCCATATCATGTTCTATCAACATGCCAAAGGGCACACTTGTATCCACTATGGTAACATCATTTCCCCTTAGGGACTGGACTACAGGCATCGATCGTACTATCGTACAGTACTGTATGTAATCTCACTGCGCATGTACCGGAAAAGTACTTGTAGTACTGTATTTTGCGTACATACTTTCGCGAATTGCAATCACTCGTGACATTTTCTGGTTTTACAGTATGTCGGAAAAACGTACAGTAGCGTAGTTTTAGAGACTAAAGAAAGTTGTAAAAAGAAAAAATATAAAACTAGATTTTCTAATGAATGGAAAAATACGTTTCCGTTTGTTAGTGCGAGTAATCAACACGTTAACGAGAGTGAATACAAGTTTTTTGCACTATTTGTAACGTGAATTTGTCATGCTCACAGGGAGGAATCAACGATGTTGCTGTACACTCCAAGTTGTTTGTTTTAATTTGTATTTTTGTTAATGAATTAATACAACTAAGTACAGATTTGATTTGTACTGTGAATGGTTTTTTATTTAAGTGTATACAACAATATAAATTTAGTAAATAAAGTTTGATTTATAATCACCAAACAAGTTCTTTTCTTTTTGTTTGTATTACTCTGATTTGCAAAGAGCTGTCTTAAGATTCGTGTTGGTAGTACAGTATAGTTTTATTCTTGAACGTTGGTGGCGACAGACATCACAGTGTTAACGTTGGTGGCGGTATACCCTCCCGATTTTTAATTCATTTAGGTTGGAACGTCTGCTAATGAAATGTGAGCTTTTTTTTTTCTAGGCCTAGCTTACAGCAGGGGGTACCTCCCTGCTACAGTAGGAATACAATGACATGGGCTCCATATTAGGTAGATACCGGTAGGTTTCCTACTACAGTACAAACAACTAGGCCTATCCTCAGCAGTTATCTATTTTTTGGGTTTTTTTTTATTATTTTAATATGAATATTTTACAGACTAACATACTATTTTACTCGTAACTTTATAAGCCTACTGCCTAACTGCAGGTCAGGTCTGGCGGACTAGTCACTATACAGTCTTTTAGTTTTACTAATACCACTGCCACCACCGCTTTGTAGGTACGCGACGGTACAGAGGGGTTAATCGTTATAAACTTCGAACATCGTATCGTGAACATAATTCGTAGCCTTTTGCTCAAGGGTACGCGTTGGTAAACTTCGGCTCGAAAAAAATCTAAACATTTTGGTCCCTGGATGGAACATTTAATTTAATTTAATTGATTTATTTGACCAACAAAACATAATATACAATGTACAAAGATGAATTGGTCAGGGAATGCTAAAGTAATACGATTACTGTAACTACAAGAGTCAGCAGTCCCATGATCTTAACTAAAATAAATATAAAATTTTATAAACAAATAAGTATAAAGCTGTGAGTATACAGAAAAAAAGGAACAAATATATGATATACAAACAAATTGAATTAAATATACAAAAAAAAAAAAGAATTAAAGATAATTATCAACATGACATATCACCCAGATGGGATGGAGCCGAAGGAGAGAAAATAGCTGATGTACAAGAAGCCATTGTTCAAACATAATTGATAATGAATTCTACAAATGGCCTAATTTATTCTAGTGGAAGTAAATCACCACGACCTAGGCTGGATGGTGAACGGAGATATCCACCCTATTATTTTATAGAATAGAAATAATAATTAACATAAAATACTTAATAAAAACCTTCAAAAACATGTCTAGTGGTATACCGTAAATTAATAACGGAACCCACATCATCATAATAAATAATATTTGTTTCACTTACTTCGACGAGCATTCCAAATCAATAGAAACACGAATATCAATGATGATGTTAGATAACTCATCATTATTATTACTGTAGGAAAGCAACCAGTCACTGTTTCAATCACTCAAGTCTGTCTCGATAGTCTGCATACAGTGCTAACTTTATATAGGCCTACATTTGAATAACCATTCTTATCTGATCTTAAAGTTCCTGTAATTATTATTAATATAGAAAGAAGTAAACCAATCAGACAATAAGCATATTTTTTTTTTCATTTTTTTTTTCTATTATACACGTTTTATAACTGTACCATATTCTATCTGATCTTGATTTTCCTGCAATTATATTATTATTAAAGAAATGAATACTTGTTCTCAACCTTTTTAAATAATTATCAGAAAGGAGTGTTGTTCTTGTCATTGAACAATAGAAATTCTGTTCGAACCGTATAATTGTTTACCGTGCCAAACCTTTATTCTTTATCGTTATTTTATCAATATTTCAAATAAGCATTTATTCTTGGAATTATTATTAAAGGTGAAAGAAATGAATAGGGGCTTACTTGTTCTCAATCATTCAAATAGTTATTAAGAAAGGAGTGTTGTTCCTGTTATTGAACAATAAAAATTCTCTTTGGACCATAGGCTAGGCTAGGCTAGGCTAGGCCTATAATTGTTTATTGTGCCAAACCTTTATTCTTATCGCTGTTGTATCACTCTTTTATTTCAAATACTCATTGTCATTATTTCTGAAATTATTATTAAAGATGAAAGAAATGAATACATGTTCTCTCAAAGAATCTATATATTAATTCTACTGAATTTTTCGCGTATTTTACGTATCTCTTCCAAACCCACATTTGGCACACTGATGTTTATTGATGGGCCGCATACGACAGGCTATGATACTTTCCTGAATTAAGGATAAACACTAAACAAATGCAAAAAAACAGCAGTAATCTGACGTATCCGCCACCAAATTACGCTTAAAGCAAGTCTAACCCTCAATGTAATTACAAAGTAGCGAAAAAGATACCAAACCTCATGCCAAAAAATAGCAATATATTAAAAACCATTGAAATAAAAAACAAATGTAATGAAAAACAAAAACAAAAAAACAAATAAAAACACAAACATAAATAAAATTTTAAAATAAATGTTAACTTTTTTGAGTTGGCAACTAGTTTATCAAAAAATGTAACATTTAGTTTAAATAACAATTTGAAACCAGAGTTCCAAAGTCGTGTTTCCACAAGATATCAGATATAAAAGTTTGTGTCCGAGTGCATTATCTAATTTCAGTAGTGTGTGTACTTTTCTATTGATTTTAAAGTCCGTTTTACTATACCAATACTGTTCACATCTTATTCTATAACTGACTGATTAACAGAATTCAACGTGCACTTCTCATGCACGTTGTCACTTTCTGATGCGCACCCTAGATTAATATTCACACAGCACCAAATATTAGTCGAAAAAAAATTCATATCTTAAAGATGTATTGTCCCCCTGAAAAAATAATTCTTAAAACATTTTTGGTTGAATATTCTATTTTAATGTAACATAATAGTTATCCACTTTGACCAAAAATTGAATCGAAAAAAATGTATTTACCAGAAAAAAATGTAATTTAAAGCAAAAAATGGTCAAATTCGCTGCCAGCCAATGTATTTTTGTTTGAATTTAACCATTTATTTTGTCATTTTATTAGTGAAAACATGATTTATTTTTGTTTCGTTTTCTATAGAAGTGATTAACTTTATTAAAACTACAAAATAACATATTCAAAGTCTGATTTAATTAATCTTCATTTTTCATGTTTTTGGGGGACAATACATCTTTAACGTGTTTTTATCTTAACATATTCATTTCACATTCATATCTATATTGAGGTTATATGCCAACACAATTCCTTGATTGTAAATAATCTTTTACACCAGATTACAATCATACTCAAAATAGGATCCAGCTGAGTATAGTACCATATGTCACAACTACTATTATTAAAGTTACTAGGTAATATCTCCTTAATTAGAACATTCTAAGCTCGATAATTTATTACAGCACCTGCTAGATTACCAGCATACTCAATAGTCGAGTTAAGCACCATCAATGTCACTACCACTGATAAAACTATCTAATTAAGTTAACTTAAATTGATTTATAACGCAAGCATAATTAACGTACCCTTACATATAATTCCACTTGTTGAAAAAATACTTTATAATTTTCTGTGGAATGGTCGACGTGAAAAAATTAAAAGACTTGTTCTTATTAAAAAAGTATGTGAAGGTGGCTTGAATATGATAAATTTCAACTCCGTAATAGATTCATTAAAACTAGCATGGATAAAAAGATTACTCAGTCCCGATCCAGGAAAATGGAAAAATATTCCAAAATACTTTATGTATCCAATAGAATACACTATAGGTGCAGCTACTCAGCTTAACTTTGAAGATCATATTGACTTGAATAGAATGCCTGATTTTTATGTATCAATGTTAAAATCAGCGGTTAAGTTGAATAATATTGTTAGTGTACAAAATATAGAAGACATTTTAAAACAACCACTTTGGGAAAATAAATATATAATTTCCGCAAGTGGAAAATCTCTTTATTTTAAAATATGGGTACATTCCAAATACAAATCGGTATGTGACATTATCGATTTCTAACTTCAGATGAAGTGATACCTACTTTAAGCAATAAACGAAAAGGACTTATCAAATATTTTGCGCTCTTGTATTCAATTCCATGTTTGTGGAAAGAAATCATCTTTAATTCAATAAAAAACAATCAAATTAACCTGCAAGTCAAAGAAACTGTATTTCATAAAAAATACAAGGCATCTTTTCATTATACCCTTTTTGTTAGCAATGTTGCTAAAATCCCCAATATACAAGCAAAGTGGGAAGTTGAGTTAGGTAACAATGAAATAGACTGGGACAATACATGGTACTGTAAAGTTCACAATATGAAACATTTACCACAAGTCGCCCAATTTAATTTTAAATTATTACATCGTATCTTAGCTTGTAGAAAAATCTTAAAGAAGTGGAATCTTAATAAAAGTGATTGTTGCGAAAAGTGTTGTATAGAAAGTGAAAAACATATGTTGTACACCTGTAATAGCATTCAATCAGATTTGAGGAAGTTCCGTAAACTGATCGTTAAATGTATTCCGACTAATGAAACATTACGGCCAGGTTTCCCCGAATGGTCAGACATAATTATAGGAACTCAGAACACGCTTGTTAATGAACTCATCTCTTTATTTACATTTAGTATTTACAAATCTTGCATTATTTATAAAACAAGCAAACGGATTATCACTTGGAATTTATTTAAGATAGAAATACAAATGGAATATTGACAAAGGATAAGATGTTTTTCTGATGGTCTTCTAATTCTGGTTGGAGGAACCAGAATAGACCTGGTAGAGGTTGTAGTTCCTTCTTCATCATCACTATCTTGTGGAGAATCTTCAATATCTCTTTCCCTACTATTCCCAAATATAATAGTTTCTACTTGGAACGGAAGACATTTCTTTTTTGTAAATGCTTAACAGGAATGCACTGAATCATTTTCCTCTAATGTCGATCCTACATACCTTCAGCTAAGCTGAATATACAGCATATCTTACGTTAAAATTAAGATGAGAAACTTAACTAACAGAATATTTTTCCCTAGAAAACAGCAAGAATGAAGATAGTGGACAGTCAGGTGCTAAAGTCGGTCAGATAATAAACGGCAGAAAATAAAAAGAGGAGCCGATCTAAAAGAGAAAACATTTCCTTCTCAAAATCTACCTCAAGGTACAGGTAAATAACAGCCGTCTTTAGTTGCTTGAAGTACAGTAAATGAATCATCCAACTATAAACACTGATATTTGTTTTCTGTAGACAACAGCGATATTGAAGATAGTGGAGCATCAGGTTCTAAAAGTCGATCACATAATAAACGGTGGAGAAAAAAAGTAATGAAAAAGAAAACGTCTCTCCCTCTAAATCTGCCTAGAGGTAAATAACAAACGTCTTTAGTTAATTGCGTGAAATACAGTAAATGAATCATTAACCTCTATCCAACCTATGCCTCCCATCTAATCTGTTATAGAAATATATTGTAAGTTATACTCAAGATGAGAAAATAAAGAAACACTGATTTTTGTTTTCTGTAGACAACAGCGAGAAAGAAGATAGTGAAGCATCAGCTTGTAAAAGTCGACCAGATAATAAGCGGTGGAGGAAGAAAGTGAAAGCCAAACAAAGAGAGAAAACATCTACTTCTCTAAATTTGCCTCCTCATGGTAAATAACAAGTTAGTTAGTTTCGGGAATTACATTTAAATTATTAATTTACTTCTCACTTTTAATGTCCTCTTATATACCTCCTTAAGCTGATATATAATTGTATCGTAACTTATACGTACTTAAATTTATTGGGTTTCATAGACAACTGCAATAATGGAGATGATGGAGCATCTGGTTCTAAAAGTCTTCAAGCAAGCGCGCCGGATCCAGAATGTTACGAAATCGGAAAGTGGGAACAAATCTTCCCCTCTACATCTTCCTCAATGTAAAGGTAAATAACAAAAGAAAGATGAATTAAAAGAAGTGAATTTCAGCAACTTTTACAATATGTTCCGTGACACAGCGTCATACACGTCATATGACATATCTCTACTCTAAATTTAACTTCAACCTACCTTTTACATGAGTATATGCCTATGTAACTGGACATATGAAGGCAATCAGAACACTGAGCTCGCCTGACCAAGATAGGAACTCGTAACAGTCCTTTGATCTTATTAGTCTAGTAGGAAGGAGGGGTTACCGTGCAACCCCATGATGTATTTTTTTAACGTATGTTTTTGTAATCCTGAATATGTAATTAACATTTTTTTATGTTCCCTAGCACAAAATATTGTCACATAGGGTCTTTTGGAGGCCTCTTTGGTGGCCATCTTGGATTTACCAAAATACTAAATATGTATGGTACTTGACGAGTGATCATAGAGGTCTGATTTGATCTTAAATTGTTCAGAATATGTACATTTATATGTAGGCCTACTATAATAAAAGTTTTCGTTCAAAATGACCGGAAATACCACTTTTGACCTTTGACTAAGGTGAGAACAAAATAACTTTCTCTAGACTACAGTGATAATGAAAAGATGGTGCAGGGGAAAATTTCATTTTAAAATTTTGTTTAGCAATATTGCTAATCAAACTGATTTTTGAGTCGAGAAACATAGTTTTGTTTTGTATTTTTTGCTACACAATTTTAAAAATGTGTAGCAAAAAGGTTGTTTTGTATAGCTTTTTGCTATGCTACACTGGCGAAATTATTCCCTGTGGTGGTGCATCAAGTTCTAAAAGTCGACCACCAGATAATAAACGGCGAAGTATCCAGGATGTTAACGTAGAAGCTAAACGAAGGAGGAAAACATCTACTCCTCTAAATCTGACTGTATGCAAAGGTAAATAACAGAAGAAGGATGAATACAATTATTTAAATGAGGATTTTACATTCAAATACAGTAACGTATAGAATGTGTTCACATACATCACATGCACTATCCCTACTAACCTTTACACATGTTAGGCTGTATCACAGAATATGCCTATAGTACAGGACAAAAGATTATATTATGCAAACGTACTAGAATCAACGTTATTCAATCATATCCAAGAACACATGTGAAGGTTCAAAATTTCAACTGTAACATTATGTTAAAATCATATTTTTGTACACTTAAAAAAACAAGTAATACAGTATTTTTCAAACACTTCCTTTACTATAACTTGATGTTATTTATTCTACAGATATGCCAGATAAATCAGCAACGACATTTCTTGATGAAAAAGATAGTATCTATACTGTTTATGGCTTCTGTTTTTAACTTTTTCCCTATGACCAGGGCCACTTAATCTCTAGCTCGCTCTCTCAAATGACAGAAAGTTGTTCTAAAGTAGCCTAAAAAGCAATGTAGATATGAGTTACATTGTGATCAACAGTTTAGTATTAGTAAAAAAAATCCGATTCAATGTAAACTAAGCTCGTCAAGACAATTTAAAAATGTTTCATTCGTTCTCATGTCAATTTCTGGCCAACTCATAGTTGACAGTTTACCAAATGTTCTTGCCTCAGCCCCAACTTTTATTCCAGGAGCTGAGCTGAAAATCCTCTGACTGACCATCCCTACCACTTAATCTCGCATCGACTTCAAAATGCAACTAATTTCCGGCCAACTAAAGGTTCACATTTTCAAAAAATTCTTACATTGAAAAAGTAAGGTATTGGTGGTGCATCATCTCACTTACCACCCCTACAACAAACCCCGTGTATGCCATTGGCATTATTTTTTTCCTATTAGGTTAAGGCAGAAACTATAGAGGGCCTGAATCCATACATGAATATTCATGATGTGACAGAAAAACATGGAAATAACTTTCACGCGGTAACCAAAAATTATCTCTCGTCGCGCTGCTAGAGTAGCTGCTGCAAAAACATTCACCAGCCATGTAGCCGCACCTACGTACGTATAGTATTAAAAAGTGAGTTTAAATGAAATTGAATAAGAATTTGACACTAAAATTACATATATATATATATGGGAAAATCTTTGGAACTGCTAATGCAAAAACAAAATAAATAGAAAGAAAAAGGTTATAACATGTTGCTTATGTTTCTGAAATATTTAAAGGAATTAATAAAAACTCACACATAACCTCAGAATCAATTGTGATTATAGGTTTAATTATATCATATAGCTAGGTTTACATATTAACATATAATGCCAAAAAAGGAAAGAAAATTCAGCAACGCGACAATGTCAGGCTAGGCCTATATATAGGGTACGGTGTTCAAACGTCTACGAGAGAACTTTCGACGCGAGCTACTTATAGGTAGTGGATTGGTTTTCTCTTTTTATACAAATGAACCTTAATAGAACTCACATTTAAGACAAGAAATGAACTGGTTTAATGTTGATATATATATGCATTATTTTTACAAAACGTCAAAAATTGCAAGTTAACAACTAAAGAACAAGAGTAGGCCCTACAGTAACGCCGTCTCCGATCTGCACACTGCGAACGTGCATCACAGATAGTATGTTTTGCAAGTACACATATTGTATATATGCACGCCCTCTATTGTTTCTGCCTTAACCTAATAGGAAAGGAATAATGCACCTCAGTGTATATTTTAGATTCAATTTCTTTTTAATGTTTCATACAATTGATTCCAAGTTGGAAATTTGACGATTTTTATGATTTTCAGCCAACTATAGTACCATTTAAAATATCTTATCTGAGGAGGACAGTAGGTAGAGACTCAGTCTCAGTAGTCACCTCTTCTTTAGATTAATCTTTTGATGTACACTTAATCATAGTTGGTCCATCAAAGGCTCCATTTTTTCCTCCATGAACTGGGTATGGGCTTGATTTCTTGAAAACAAATATTATGTGTAGAAATGTGTTGTTTTTGAATGTTTTGTTCCTTTTTATCTTATAGAAAAGATAGAAGGTTTTCTGCTTGATATACAAGAAACATCGCTGAAAATGCAAAAGATTTAGCACCAGCAATACTGAATACAAGATACGGAGTAGACATATCTAAACTCTTTACAGAGTTGAACCTACTCAAACAAAATCTGAGGAGAAATGGGAGTCAGTCAACGACGTTGAAAGATGTGTTGAATATTATCAAAGACAAACAAGGTTGTAAAGTCCTTATAGATGGTGAAGGTGGTATAGGTAAAACGACGCTTTTAAGGTACATAGCATACAATGCAGGTACAGATAAATCATTTGATGTATTTGAAGGTAAAATTGTCTTTCTTTTGAATATAAGGGAGTTGGAAGAAGGAAAGGGAATCTTAGATCTAATTGTAAAGAATATTGATATGGAAGATTTTGATTTGAAAACAGGGCTTGGAGAAGATGCCAAAGTAATCAAACAATTCATTGTAAACCATGATGATAAAATTGTGCTGTTGTTAGACGGACTAGATGAATTCAGATTTAAGAAAGACATTTTTATTAAGCTTTTTAAAAATGAAAAATTAAAGAATAGTGTAGCAATACTTACATCACGTACAGAAAACATAGATGAATATATAAATGCATGTGATGTACATGCAAGGGTTACAGGGTTTGGGGAACACAGCATTGGAAATTACATTTCCAGATATTTTGAACATTTTGGAAAACCAGCCTTAGGAGAATCACTTAAAAAGGAACTCCAAAATGATACATTACATTATAAACATCAAGAAATTCATTCAATGAGCAAAAATCAAATGTTACTTCTCACAATTTGTTGTATGTGGGAAGACAAACAAAAGCTCCCTAATAATAAGTCTGATCTTTTTAAAGAATTGTTTCGAAGTATTTTGAATCAGTTCATTAATAAACAAGAACAACACAATTTTATTTCAAAATTTGATGATGCTCCAGTGGGGTATGTAAATGCTATGATTTTGTTAGGGAAATGCATGTATCATAGCTTAAAGATAAATCAACTTTCAATAAACAAAGGAAATTTGATAGCTGACAAAAATTTGATTTATATGGCCCTGAAAATGGGATTTGTTTATGAAGATGCACGAATTTCAAAATCTAGCCATGAAAAGTTTTACATGCCTCCACACAAGTTGATAGTGGAGTCATTGGTAGGATTTTATCTATACAAACTATGTGAAAGTGAATGTATGACAAATGAACGCACAGATGATGTAAACCAACTACTTGCGCCATTAGATGAAAAAGAATGGAAAGAAATACGAGAAAGTAAACATCTGAAAATGGCAACAGAGTTTGCAATTGGGTTTATTGGAGCTGATGCTGGTGAATTCTTAAAGCACTGGATTACAAATGATTTGGCAGCATATCGATCTTTGGGTAGATACTTGGGATTTGTTAAACAATCCTATAAGGATACTGTTGAAAAAGTTTTGACTAATCACATGTCCAAAACAACTTCAGAAATACAACATTTTTTGGAAGATATTTCAAATTCATTAAAAATGTTTATTAAGCATGCTAAACGAGATGACAAATTTAATGGAAATTTTTTACAGCTTTTGAGAGAGTTTCATAACATATCTAGTGAACATTTGTCCAGTTTCTATGAAACAATACCTTCTGGTTTTAAAGAAAAGGTTTTTACACACATTGTATGTATTTCAATTTGGTATGACCCAGTCATGTTAGAACTAAATAACTTAATCATGCATAATTGTAATTTAACAAATGCTGTAATGAATGCTATGATCAGAGGAAGTAAGTTGAGAATACATAAAATCAATATCAGTGGTAATAATCTTAGTGACATTGATGGTACATCACTGTCTTATCTATTGAGTGCATTGACTGTGGTGGGTACACTTGACATGCATGATTGTAATCTATCAGGTGCTGTAATGAATGCTATGTGTAGAGAGTGTTATGATAATAACGTTATGGTTAAAGTGTATCACTTAAATATCAGTGGTAATAATCTTAGTGACATTCATTGCACATCACTGTTTTTTCTATTGTGTATGATGACTTATCATAGTACACTTGACATGCATGATTGTAATCTGTCAGGTGCTGCAATGAATACTATGAGTAGAGAGTGTTATGATAAAGGATTTGAGTTGAGTTTATATCATTTAAATATCAGTGGTAATACTCTTAGTGACATTGATGGTACATCACTGTGTTCTCTATTTAGTATGATTACTAGCCTGCATACACTTGACATGCATGATTGTAATCTATCAGGTGCTGTAATGAATGCTATGAGTAGAGAGTGTTCTAATAAAGGAGTTAAGTTGAGATTAACTCACTTCAATATCAGTGGTAATAATCTTAGTGACATTGATAGTACATCATTGTGTTATCTATTGAGTATGATGATTAGGCTGCATAGACATGATTGTAATCTATCAGGTGCTGTAATGAATGATATGGGTAGAGAGTGTTCTAATAAAGACGTTAAGTTGGATTTAAATCACTTCAATAACAGTGGTAATAATCTTGGTAAGCTTGATGATGCAACAATATATTCTATATGGAGTAGAGTGGTGCTGCGTACACTTGACATGCATGATTGTAATCTGTCAGGTGCTGTAATGAATGCTGTGAGTAGAGAGTGTTCTAATAAAGGAGTTAAGTTGGATTTAGATCACTTTAATATCAGTCGTAATAATCTTAGTGACATTGATAGTACATCACTGTGTTCTCTATTGAGTATGATGCCTTGGCGTAGTACACTTGACATGCATGATTGTAATCTATCAGGTGCTGTAATGAATGCTATGAATAGAGATTGTTCTAATAAAGGAGTTAAGTTGGATTTAGATCACTTCAATATCAGTGGTAATAATCTTAGTGACATTGATGGTACATCACTGTGTTATCTATTGAGTATGATGCCTTTGCTGCGTACACTTGACATGCATGATTGTAATCTATCAGGTGCTGTAATGAATGCTATTAGTATTGAGTGTTCTAATAAAGGAGTTAAGTTGGATTTAGATCACTTCAATATCAGTGGTGGTAGTAGTAATAGTGACATTACTTAACTTAGATGAATCTTATTTTGAGTACGATTGGAATCTGTTAAGTGGTTTAATAACGTATTACAATCGGGGAGTTAAGTTGACATAATAATGTCAATGTAAAACATAATAATAATTGGCATCATTGGTATTTTTACTGTGTTCTTTATTGAGTAATTATTATGAAGTTAATAGCACACTTGACATGCATTATTGTATTGTAGATATTAATATACAGATATGTATTATTTTGTTTTTGTTTATGTTTTTTGTAATATTTTCTGAATAAATGAAATAAAACAAAATGGAAAATAATGCTTACTGTTGATGTTTATTTCTTGCCTAGATTGGTGAAACTCAAAATAACAGAGTAACATACATTGTTGATAGAGTTTCTATCAATACTGTATTCATATATGGATGTCAATAAGCATGGTAACTTTAATTATCAAGGGATACTCCCTGATTAAAGAAACTCAAGTGTTGAACCTTGATTAGAGACTTGATTATTTATCATAAAATTCAATATTTTTCACCCGTCTTTGTGTACGGGCGAACGATTCTTTACTTATTCTTAGACAACTTAAGAGCCATTGTCTGTAAGAATCAAAGAAATATAAAAAAGAGTGGCAGACTCAAAAGTGGATTTCTTTCAAATTTTGCACATGGCTATATATGTGTTGAGAGAAATCAAATATGAAGTATTTTTTATTTCACACGTATATTTCCATGGCAACGGCCAAATTTGTGTTTTTGACAAATTTTGTCCTTTTTTAAGGTTTTTTAAAATGGATATTGGCACTACTTTGATGAACGATATTTTTGTGTTGTTCATTTAATTATAAAAAATAATTAGTGTATGCATATTAACAATGCATTGTGTACCTGTTTCAAATTTTTTTATTTTTTTTTATTTCATACTTTGGGAGATACCATTTATTTAAAAAGGTGTGTTTTTCACTTTTTTTAAATTGTTCAATACAACTAAACTTTACTTCACCATACCGCCCAAAGTGGTGTATTTTTTTAGCTGATTTATTACAAATAGGTAGTTCTAATGTTTAATAATTGATTTCTAAAATAAAATACTGGGGTAAATTTAAAATCTACAAGCAGTGTTGCGAGAAACATAGGCATTTTTATATAAAAAAAACATGGTATATTAGTAAAAACATTTTATTTTCTTTGATTATTTGATTTGAAACTCATTGGTCAGAAAAATTCTTAATGTTTTATATAGTTCTAATTGTGTTGTGAGAAAAAAAAAATAATTTTTAATTATAGATTCTGTAATTCCCAGTTTTAATGTCATTTTATAGGTTATATCCTCTGGAAATTTGAATAAATTATCAGATCGTTGTGAATTTTAATCTTTGCAACAGATTACTCCTCTCTTATTTTGAAGCTCCTCTTTCATTTGTTTACTTCTTTTATTTGCTAACCTAAGTAGATCCCACATGCCCATCCACCACCACTTTTGACTACCACCCCTCCCCACCCCCACCCCGACTATAACCACAAAAAGATAAACTGCAACACTTTGGTCGATCATCCACTATAGAGTGTCAAATACATGCATTCAAGCACCACCCACACTGCCGCTACTATCGCCCCAATGAATAGACGGATTCAAACTCCTCCATCCCACCACCTCCCCCTTTTCTCCAAGCCCCCACCCACCCCAAGTTAAAAATTGCAATGCAAAAGATAGGACATAAAGTTAAGTTTTTAGACCCTCGCCTTCAACCACCTAACTATTTAAAAGTCCTGGATCCACCACTTTCCCCTCCCCAAAATAGAACCAATCAAAAGTCAATGATATACTCAGGTATGTTAATGCTACATAACAAATATTGAAGCCCTGATTTGAAATTTCATTTCATTTAAGGTCAGCATGTAAAATATCACACTTTATTATTAAATATTGGTTTTAAATTCTATATTTTTTTTACTGTGATGGTTGGATTCAGTAATAATTATTAATTAATAATTATCTGATAATTATTTAATTTCCCTTAGTTATGCATAGCAACAGTTACTATGGTAACTAAAAATGAGATATTCTTTAGATTTTGCATATTTATCTCATACAAATTTAAATTTGTAGATTATTAGCAGGCATGCCTTATTTGCATTTTCAAATTACCGTTTCACAAGGTCATATTCGTAAGCACTTTGTTCTGTGATTATTTTTATTCATGAAAACCCCATATTTTATTTACAGCGGCCACCTCCCTTAACGGACGCACTTTGAAAAGCCTGTTTGTTCTTCCTATCTAATTAGTGCATTTGGTGCTTACCGTAAGCAGCTGCGAGCACCTTTTTATACTAAAAATGAAATTTGTTGTAAGCGGCCAATCGAAAAATGTGATACTTATTGCATGGACCTATGAATTAGAGGTGCATGTTTATTGTATTTCTTTATATATTAGCTTTATTTTGAAGAGGTTTTAAAAACATTACTGTGAAGAGATGAGAAAACTACACAGATTTTGACCGACCATTTTTCATATGATAAAAGTTTTTAAAATTTGTCTGAAAATGCTAAAAAATACTAAACCACCTGATTATAAATAATAATATGCCTACAATTAGCTGGAAAATTGAGAGGCTCGTTTCGTTAAGAATATCGTATAATTATAGCCATAAGTGATTTTGGCCCTTTATCGGCAGAACCTCCCTAAAGGTGCAATAAAGGGTGCAAACATATAAAAGAGTGCTAATTTGCGCCTTTTTCTCATAAAATGGTGCAGAGTTCATAAAAGGTTTATTTTTGCACCTTTTTTATCGAAAAATGCAGACAAGTATAAAAAGGTGCAGAACTGCACCAAAAAGCCCAAGTACGCCATGGTGACTGTGTGACAAAATAAGACCTATATTAGATTAATGAACGCTTCTTGATATATTATTAACTTAGGGCTTCTAAAAACTTAAAAGGTAATGATTATGACAATTTTTTTAGAATGACATTATTGTGGTAAGTTAAAACAAAAATAAGAAAGATTCATAATAATAGGTTTGTGGGGACAGCTATCGGAAATCGCGGTTGTTAAACGGGTGTCACGAAAGCTCAGACCACGAAAGCTCAGACCCCCTAAGACCTAAGATCACGAAAGCTAAGACCCAACACCTAAGATTACAAATACTAAGATATACTACAGCTTAAAAACAATACTTGTTTATCCATACATAATTTTAAACACAGTAGGTTTCATTTATTACCATAAATATAATTTAATACTACCGCAAAACATAGATAAACTCACATTATTTTCGCCCGTTGAGTAAATGTATATTTTTTCTTTACAACAAACAAACTTGACGGATTGTTTGTTGGTATATATTTACTCCATTGTGTTGGTTCAGAGGATGTTTTTCTTACGCACCTGCCTTTCTTGTATTTTGACTCCAAATTTGTTGACTAACTTTATCCTGAACACCACACTTTAAAATTAGGACTTATAAGTACTTTCAGAAGGAGAAACACATAATAACAAATAAATAAATCCTTTAAATTGATGATTTTACAGATGTGTTTCTTTGTATACTGTAATGTAACTCCTCGAGCTCCCATGCTCAATGTTTTTGTTTCTATGGAGCGCCAAAAGAGCAACAATAATAGTACAAGTATAAAAACAGAAAGAAAACGAAACAAAAAAACTTATCATGATTTTTAAATTAAAATTTATTTGCCAGTATTTATTTCTTCGTACTTGCATGATTATACTATTATCATTACAATTTTAATTTTACATTGTTCCATCCACACTGTAGATGGACTCCACAGAGTTTTCAGCCCTCTATATAATTTTTGCTCTTTTGACGTTCCATAGAAACAAAAACATTGAACATGGCCCATGGGGTAGGCCTACTGTACTGTTACTGTAGGCTAGTCATTTTGTGTGCGAGAAAAACGTCTGTAAAATCATCAATTTAAAAATGTATTTGTTACTTTTTATGTGATTCTTTTTCATGAAAGTGCCAATTCTAAGGTGTGGTATTCAGAATAAATGTTAGGAGTTAAAATACAAGGCAGGTGCGAAAGATAAATATTTGTAATCTTAGGTGTTGGGTCTTAGCTTTCGTGATCTTAGGTCTTAGGGGGTCTGAGCTTTCGTGGTCTGAGGTTTCGTGACACCCGTTGTTAAACATGCAGTTTAAATATTGAGAGGAGTTTGCGCCCAAAAAATCTGGCCTATAAAACTAGGCCTAGCCTAGGCCTAGCTCCCGGATCCCACACCTCTCCAGTGCAGGATAGCTGTTAAAAGTAAGTAACGAAGCTTTATAGGCATGTAATTTGGTGGTTTTTATTAGATTAACTATTATATAGGCCTATAAGCCTACTAGCCTACCTAGGCCTAGGTGGCCTCTACTAGGCATAGGTTAGGCCTAAAGTAGGCAGTCTAGAGGCCTACTTGGCCTACAGTAGACTCTCGGGCGGGGGCTAGTCCTAGACCAGGCCTAGCCTACTTACCTGGGCCTAGTTAGTAGGATAGGCATAGATAGGCCTAGAGGCCTAGGCTAGCTAGGCCTAGGCTAGGTAGACCTTAAACTTAATTAAAAGCAGACCTAGGCCTAGGCCTAGCCAGCTAGGCCTATAATTAATAATAGGCCTAGCTAGGCAGGCTAGGGGCCTAGGCTAGTTATTAATATTATTAGTTACAGTAGCTGGGTATTAGGCCTAATAGGCCTATACTAGGCCTATAGGCCTATGCTATATTAATTCTTATACACATTATTTTTAATTATAAATAGTTACAGCCTGCATGATGTCATGGAGGGATAAAATAAGTTTAAACATGAAAGAGCACCTCTGCTCTGATGATCAGCAGCAATGAAGATGTTCAGAAAAGGAGAAACAAATTTGACCACATGTACCGTAATACTCTAGATATAGGGCCTACTAGACTACGAGCTGAGGAAAGGGAGAGGAACATACTTTAAAGTATGTGAAGCATTTTGACAAGGTACTTTGACTTTAAAAATCAGAACAATGCCAATAATGTATTGTATGATGTTTTCATATTATTGATAATATTAATATAATAGTTTCCCCTCCTATTTCATACTTTTTAGGAAAGTACATAATCAGGTGAAAATGTTCGGAAAAGGTGAACCAGACATCAAGAACACTGTTTCAGATACATGGGAATAAGAAGAGAATACTGTCAAAGATGTCATCATTAGATACTTTTAGCAATAGGCCTATTGTTGGTTTGAGAAGAGTTAAGGTGCAAAGACTGGTAATTGCCATCCAAAAATTCAGCAGTTGAATTGAATAATGTAATGTTTTAAAGTTGAATAAAATTATACCAAGCTTAATCAATATTTTTTGTATTTTAGTGATTTTTATTTGTGCACCTTTTTAACAGAAATTTGAACCTTAGAAGAGCATTATAGAACCCTTTATTAGGGTGTAAAGTTGCACCTTTAATTAGAGGTTGAATTTTGCTCCTTTGGGGAGCTGCTATTGTTGCATTTCGTTTGCACCTTTTAGGGTAGAAAATTACACCTTATATGGTGCAAATGTGAACTCCAAAGGAGCATTATAGCACCCTTTATCAGGGTTCAAAATTGCACCTTCCGTCAAAGGTGCAGTTGTGCACCTTAAAGGGAGCTGCTATTGTTGCATCGGTTTGCACCTTTTTAGGTAGAGATTTGCACCTTTTTTTTTAGTGTGTAGTTACGCATAGAAACAGGTTCTAAGATAACATAAATAATACATTTTGACATAACTTGACCCAAAAAATGACCCTTTCACAAGGTCAGACATTTTCTGGGATTCAGTAGATAAGTAAATTTGGGAAAAGGTAGTAAAGCTATGTAATCAATTGTTTGTAGTCATGAAACCCCATATTAAAAATATTGTACTTAGTTACGTATAGAAACAGTTGCTACAATACACTATAGGTAAAATGTTGATGTCATTTGACCTCAATATGTAAAATTTTTTTTTTTTTCATGAAACTCCATATTTAATTTTTTTTTAAATATCATTTGTTACGTAAACAGGTTTAAGATAACACTAAAGGTCATTTTTTTTTACCTTTATTCAGATTCGTCAAGACTTTCTTTCTGAGATTATTAGGATTCAGTATTTAAAGTAAATTTGGCAAAAAGTAGAAATGTAAAACTATGTAGAAAAAATGTTTTTTATTTATGAAAAACCCCTTATTTTTTTTACATTTTCGCATAGAAACAGTTACTATGGTAAAATGTTGACCTCAAAATGAATGAATTTACAATGTCAAGTTTGTCATTAATGGAATGCAGTAGAAGTAAAATTGAGAAACATGTACAAATGCAATCAATTCTTTGTATTTATAAAAACGCCATTTTTTACGTTTTTTTAAAAATTACTTTCCTTAGTTACACATAGAAATGGTTGCTAAGGTAACACTATAGGTAAAATATGAAAATTGTTGAGAATTGTTATGAACTATCTTGTAAATTTTGATCAAACATTAATAGTTGTAGTAAAGTGGGGACCTGTCCTGTTTTGCATTCGGACCCCTTTTGACCTCAAATGACCTATTTACAAGGTCAGATTTTTTGGGAGGTCTTTCTGTATCTCTTTACACAAAATAGATTTAAAAATTTATAAAAACCATTGACTCAATTATTTCCAAGTTTAACATTATTTTCCATCAACTAAATATTTCAATGCAAAATACTGTTTTTCTGGCAATTAATTGAAATAAACCTGGCAACACATTCTCCTATTTTATCTAAACTATTCGTATGACTCTAGTAGCATTATGACAAGCCATATATACATTTTATTATTGGATTAGCCATATTTAAATTGTGTTTCATGTGTTTTGTTTGTTGATATTTTTTTATATTTTTTGCATTTTTCGTATTTTCCTGGCAACACAAAACCTATGTACGAAATTTACCCCAGTGTTTTTTTCGTGATTATTGTTGACAAACCTATTGACTATCAAATTATAAAACCTCATTGATTTAAAAACACCACTTTGGAAGTTATAGGTACGTTTATGAGGTATACTTTTATAAAAAAAATATTTTTTAAAAACACCCCTTTTTAAAATAATGGTATCAACCAAACTCCATTTTGTAATTTATTTTTTTTCTACATTAAATGGAACTCAATACATGTTGTTTACACTGCTATAACCAAAAACTGTATACTGTAAGTATTTTTGGTTAAAATAAGTAGGCCTATACAAGTTTGTACTTTTTCACTATAGAAAATCTGTGAAAAATGGCAAAAACATCAAAATTTGGATAATTGACCGTTGTCATGGCAACGGAGGCTAAAAATTAAAATGAATGTTGTAGATATGCTTTTTATTGAAATGTCTATTCATGGTAAACATTTGAGAGAAATCCATTTTTTTACATCTGCCACCAAATCTTTGATTTTTACAGACAATGGCTCTTAAAGTTGTCTTACTGGCAATTGTAAAAATTAATTGTCATTCTACTGTGTTCTGTTAAAATATGCACATAATCCGTTTTGAAAGTAAAACCAGTCTAGTAAAACTTGTCACGGATCGAGTTGGTCATTTTGTTGTACTCTTATGGTATGTTGACGTTGCAGGTATGTCATTTGCATACCATGTAGTTCTTAATAATGTGACGCGATATCACTAGATGGACGTATTTTAATTCAATACTGGTTTACAGTTTTAAATCTATTTTTATCAATCAGCAGATTGCGTTTACAAATAACAACTGAAGATCGTGAATATTATTCATTAATCTATGATGTTGGGCAGTGCTATGATTTCAGAACCAACTTCACATTCGAGTTGAATTTTCATTTTCGGTTGTTTTTTTTTTTTTGTTTTTTTTTTTGTTAGGTTGGTGAAAGGGGTGGGGAATTGCGTGTTTTGTTTGTTTTATTGACTGTGGTAGAGAATGTTAGTTCCATTATAAGAATAAAGGCTGATATAAGCCTACCAAAAGAAACGTGACTGATACGACTATTTGTCATTCTTCAATGTGTGATAAATAATATATTACGAGGACGCTGCTTTTTCAGAGTTGGTTCCAGGGCGATTTCAGTTTATGCATATATTACAATTTAATTTGGTTGCTCTTGTCCTATTTAATATCAGTGCTTTTTGTTCTTATCAGCTGATCTTGATCCATCTCCCTAAGACAATGTTGCTTGATTAACCATGCAGGGCCGTTGTACTTTACAGAGATGAGTTTTACAGAATGAAATACAATGACACACTAACAAAAATGCTGCATATGTTATCAGAATAACATTAGGTATAATTGTATCAACTAACAATAGGTTCAGTTGAATAACAATATAACAATTATCAACTGTGTGAAAATTGTAAGAAAAGGATGATTTTGAGATCATCTTACTTTAAAACTCAATGCCGACGATGTTTCATAAAATGAAGAATTAGAAATAACATGACCTTGTAGGTAAGTAATTATAGGCATTAGAAATGCCGAAACAGCCATAAAAACCGGTCAAAATAATAACAGAGTTACATTGAAAAACCTCCCTAAAATACAAGTGTTTTCTGTTATTTCATGCCGTTAATCGGAAATCGCCCGGATTTTTGGGTACATAAAACAAAATATAATGTATGACAAAATGATTGGGAAAGTCAGAAGATACAGTCGCTTTTTCACGAGACACAAAACTCTTTCTGAAACTTAGTTGTTCAGAAAAGGTAGGCCTGTAGGCAACATAAGGTACAAAGTTGTGTGAATATAACAAATGTACTTTATAAAATGCTGATTTTATGTATAACAAATATATAATGGAAAGTCACAGTTCTCAACAAAAAATAGGTAATCCAATACGACAATGATATACTAAAATTCATAAAGTGAAAAGTTACTCAATAATAATTAGTATTTGAGTCTTGCTGGAGAAGAAGGTCACGTGATTGGTCTATAATAACGAAAAGTAAACAGACTACGAGTTGGCAGACGACACATGTGAAAATGAAACATAAACAAAGAACTGAATAAAATGACTATATCAAACTACAGACCATCGACTAATGTAGGCCTACAGAGAAAAAATCATGGAAGCAACTATTAAAGATATTAGTGTCCCACAAAACGTGAAAAGATTAATAAAATAAATTAATAAAGACTTTAAATAGGCCATTTTGTAGTTTTAATAAAGTTATTCACTTCATTACAAACAAAAAAACACTAATTATTCCACTTATAAAAAGAGAAAAGAAACATTTAATTTTAACCAACAACCATTTGTCTGGCAGACAATTCAAGTATTTTTTGCTTTAAATTACGTTTTTTTCAGGTAAATATTTGTGTTTTTTTTCGATCCCGTTTTTGGTAAAAGTGAATAAATATTATGTGACATTAAAATGGCATATTAAAAAAATAGAAAAAAAATATTTTGTAGGAGGACAATATATCTTTAAACACTGTAAGGATCTTAATGAATACTTATCAATTTTATTCCTACTACGTGGCCTATATAAAAATGATTAGTAGGCCTACATTGCTAGTGTCGTTTGTAGTTGAAGTTGAAATTGTAGTCCTTAATAATAATAGAGCCTTTTGATTTGTGATACTCTTCTTTTCCGTTTTGTATACAGTCATGTAGGCCTATGTTGCAGAGCGATCTGTTCACAGAATTAAAAAATGTCATGTGTTTTCTACGGTGCCATTTTTAATGTAAGTAGGTTACAAGGATTATTTTTGAGAAAAAAAACTATGGGTAACGTAAAATAAATTAACGAGCTTTTTCGGATGTTGAAAGTAGAAATCTTCAAATACCATGTTGGGAATGAACAAAATTATTAAATATATTTTTAAAAGACATAATGAACGGTTATTTCTTTTAATAATTTCACTAACTTTTCCATTTCACCAATGGGCAAGTTCTGGTTGACTATTTTTCATCTTTAAATTACACACATATGTATATTATACATTTTTGTTCTAAATAAAGTTCGTTAAAGTTCACCTGTAATGACTTCAAAATAAAAGTGTATTTTTTTTCGGGGATTTTTAGTCGCGCCAAACCCGACTCGACTCTACAGCTCTATTGTATACTTTTTGTTGGAGAATTAGTGAGCGCCCTCTAACATATGAAATAGTTCCCGAGAGAAGACAACAAAACCCTCTTCTCGGTTAGGCCTAGCCTAGGCTAGTACTTCGCTTTCATATTTGAATGTTCTTTAACAAACTCATGACAGCGTAGGTGGGTGTCACTGTCAGTTCGGTGATAATTATTACTACTCAAGTAGGCAAGGTCTGGGCCTAATAATGGACTAGGCCTAGCCTAGGCTAGCATCCAGCAGTGTAAGACTAAACTAAGAGTAGCAAGGCAACTAGCCTAGTAGGCCTAGCCTAACTAGGCTAGGCCTACTAACTAGCTAGCAGGCCTACTAGATGGGTCTAGCAGGCCTGGCTAGCTAGGCCTAGCAAGCCGGTGTCTTGCAGCCTACTAGGCCTATGCTATAAATGAGTAAGAGTCTAGAGAGAAGACAGAAAAAACAGCCTAGGCCTAGCTAGCTTACTTATGCCTAGGCTAATAGTAGTAAACTAAGTAGCCTAGGCTATTATCCTTTCGGTGATCAAGATAACCATTTTCTAGGCCTGGCCCTAGAGGCTAGGCCTATTTTATTATTATTAATATTAAACGTTTAATTTTTTAGCATTTAGGCCCTAGGCCTATCTTTTTTCATTTTTTTTAATGTTATTATTTGGACGCACCTTTTAATCCACAAAAAATGTACAATTTTGAATAATATAAATAAAAGTGAAGTTTCAATTAATTATAATTATTATTTCCTCTAAACATTTATTTGGTTACCGTATTTGGTTGTACAGTATTCTACGTGAGACAAGCGATGTGGTTTCTCACTTGTCTAATCCTAGGCTAGGTCCCAAAATGTAATTGGAGGGCGACCTATATTTTATGAAAAGTAATAAATTATTCATAAATTATATCATTTCAATTACATGCTTAGCCTACACTCTATCACACTATTTTTGTGACAAAAAGTGTGATGTGCCCATATATGGACGTGATGATGTCATATAAAACTACAATATTTAGGCATATCACTACCATATTTGGGCACATCACACTTTTTTTTTGTCAAACTAGTTTGATAGTGTTGACAGAGCTTTTACATGCCTAGCCTACCTAGACTAAAAGTAAATGTGTCATAATTTGATGATAATCTATATATATAATTATTGTTTATTGTATTTGATACAATTATTAATGTATTTTGAAACCAGGCTTAAAGCTCTATATTGAGCTTATTTGGTCTTTTCCAGGCTTTGAATTTTTTATTTAATACTTTTAATTATTTTGTGAAATAAAAACAAACGAACAAATCTAATAAAAAACATATTTTGTCCTCCTTTGTTCTTCTAGGCTCTACTTGTATAGCAAGAAGTTCATAGTTGCCATAGGCCACAACCAAATATGTCAAGGCGCACATCTAGTGCTTTTAGGAACTTTCAAAGCAATGAAGATCGTTCAGGCCTTCGAGCAAGCCCAAGAATTTTAAACCTCTCAAAACGTATCGTAAGTCCAGTAAAGATAAAGATAGCCAGTCCAGACGTTGTTCGGTCACCGATTGCCCTGTAAGTCCAACCATTCTTTTACTCTTCATACAGATACTGTTAGACTACATGGCTACGTTTTGTTCTAAAAAAATGTAACAGTTGATTCGCAGCGTTCTATAGAGGGCCGCGGATATAGACACGGAGTTCAATGAGTGTGTTTGTTTGATTGGCAGCAGTGCTTTAGTATAGGCAAGCGCGTTGGAAAATTGTTTGATGTCACCGTCGATGCATATTCTTCTATTCCTTAATCCATGGTTATACATAAGGTGTGATGCACATTGGAAAAATGACTCACCTCTCCCCGAGGGTCACATAGTGCGTCATAAAATAATAAATAATAAAGTGCATAATGTGATTGTGGAATTAAGAATTTCCAGGATTTAAATTATTACACCTTACTTTCTGTGTAAATGTAAAGGTACATAGGCATTGAATTTTCAGCAATACCGAGGCTGCCATATCGGTCTACTGTACTTATGACCTGTTGAACTTGAGTTTATGAGATTAAAATCTGGTTTACGAAAGTTTACCGAAATCCTTCACAAACATTTTGAGATGTTGAACCACGTATTTGCCATGACCTTTCACCCCTTATTTCTGAATTTAGTCTCCAACATGCACATACGTATTCTAAAACTACATACAGTACTTCTTGAACATTCTTATCATTTCTAAATATCCAATTTTTTAGGTTCAGGAAATTAGATGCAGAAATAAAAGCTGACCCTTGCAGTAAAGAGAGCGTGATATCCGCCATCAGAAAATGTCGTAAACGATCTGTGAATTCAGAGAAGGATCGTTCTGAAGCGAATTTAACAGAGGATAATAACAAAACTAAGAAACTGTAAGTCCCTGGTCTTTCAATCAATCAATTTTGGATGCGGATTAGGGTTATAGATGGCGTACACTACATGTGGGTCAATTGTGATCAGTTAATGACAGCTAGCCTCACTGTGCAACAAAAATAAACATGCAAAAACGAAAATATAGTACTCGCACACATATAATGACGATTTGCACTCTCAATGATGTCATTAAGAGTGCAATTGAACATTTATTTTAATATCATGTGACCCACAATCCTCCAATCAAATTGCATTGCACCTTCAAAACACTGTTAATTGTTGCTTTACTCTTTAGTTTAAAAAACTAAAACTTTGTAACATTTATTTGATGCTAGGCGAAATGAAATCAACTTTAGAAGAACACCTTCTCCTCTGCTCACCGTTGACAACAACGTCTCCAACAATGAAGTCAGTCAGAAGGTAGCTGTTAATCAGCCTCGTCTTAGCATGAATTATGGGATTGTATCAAAGACGCCACGCAACGCTATATTCAGTTCGTTTAGCTCCTCTAGATTAGCTTCCAATAATGTGAGTTTTTACTGTGTTTTTTAGATTAAAATTGAATTTTGATAACGAAACTTCACAATTTGACACCAATATTTCAGAAGCTATTTATATGTAGGAGACAATTAACGCGATTAAACACGAAAATTATCTCTACTCGATATTAGTGTATTGGATCTTTTTAATCCATTGTATTGTATAGTTTTAAAGCCTTTATTTGAGGTAATTTGTCAAACAAACAGTATTGAATCTTGTTTTTGCCAAAAAGTGGCTATTGTCAAGTTAAGCTTACGTGTTGATTGGGCAATGAGTAATCAATAGTGTAGTTCAAAGCCTCTATTTGCATGAGGTAATTTCTCCAATGATAAAAAAATTAAATTTGTGGTATTGTGTACAAACCACCTGCGCTCACCTAGTGTTCCCTTCATAGACGGCAGTTGTGACTATAGATTTTAGACTTTGATTTTATACAGTTGACAGAATGCTTTTTGTTAAAAATTATGTAATTTTTGTGACTATTTTAGTATGATCTTTTGACTTAGTCATTTTTTTTTTTAGAATTTCTAAAATTTGTTTTTTTATTTCATGCACAGATTATGAAATTAAAAGATGGAATGAAATGGAGCAAATAACAAAATAAATATAATAATAATAATAATTTTTTTTTTAACAGAAAAAAAGATTATTTGAAGAGACTGTATTGGAGGAGGATGATGTTGTTCCTTCTAAGAAGTTTATTCATGCTTTGCAGGAGAAAAAGTTACCAAATACCAATATGTAAGTGGCAATCTTAAATCGCCTGAAGGATGTGCGGCTCCCTAGATAATGGCTTTGTGTGTACTAGTACACCTGGGTAACCTCCTACTCGCCTCGTAAAATGTACTAGGTTAAAAATTTTGGTCGGTTGGACTTGTGCAACATTAAAAAAAGTAATTCACAAATAATGCACAAGTCGGAGTGTGTTAGTGGAGATGAGGCGCACTTGAGGGTATTTACAATGGTGCGACATGCGCAACATTGTAAATACCCGAGAGTGCTCCATTAACATACAAATTTACAATTTTCATTTACCTTTTTGGGTGAATACACCTAGGCCTAGCCTAGAAAGAAGCTAGACCTAACATGGCAAGTACCACTGCTCGGCGACCAAATCACCGCCTAGGCCTAGCAAAATGGACAAGATATACAAGTGGTGTGTGTTTTTTTTTTTTTTATTTGGGCCGCGGGACAGGCAACCTGGTTTGTACTTGTAAATCGTGCAGAGAGCCTAGCACGATCGGTACTCACTTCAATACGATTTACATGTAGAGTGCTGTTATGCATTTGCTGCACACTTTTTGCACTCCAGTGCATGATAGTGAAAAAAGAAAGAGCGCACACATGACTCATCTCAGCGCATCTGATTGGCTACATCCTTGAACCCATGTTATAAATTGTTTTAATAATTCAAGTAATATTTTTATTACAGTAAAGAGGTGTCTGTATCAATAGTTGGTAAATCTTCAAACCAATCAGCAAAGAAACACGATCAAGAAAAAGTTAAAAGCTCGGAAACTGAATCGGACGGTCAGCCGAAGCTTAAAAGGACACAGGGTCATCGGAAAATGCCAACATTCAGCGCCATAGGAAGCAGTATATTTGTAGTGAGTAAAATAATTAGGAAGGCCAGCTGCATAAATATGACCAACCCATGTGCGACTAATAAATTAAATAATCATTTTATTGTAAGTGTAGTTTAATAACCCATAGATATATGAGAATATCAATATAAAAAAAGAGAAAAATTGGCAACAGGTAATTACAGGTCCTCAAACTGATTGTTTAAAACAGTAACTCTGTGTACTCCTAGTACCACAGTTTTAAAGTTGCCGATCCAGTTATAAAGTTTATAAGTACAGTAAACTTTAAATCTATTTATTGTTTGTATCCACTTACAGAATTATATTTTTATTTATAGCCTTCAAGTACATCATTTGAATTCACAGCGAAAGACTTGGCTGAGACGAGATACCAAGCGGAACAACGTGTGAAACTCCTTAGGCAAGAACTTAAAGAACAGGATGAACTTGGTGAGTTAAGTCAACCCTAAACTCTTAATCATAAACATTACAAAAACTGTCTAAATTGATTAAAGTGTCTGAAACCAAAACTTGTTTGAAGCAATTAAAACTAAAGCTCTGTCTACACTATTAAACTAGTTTGTGCCAAAACATGATAGTGATATGCCCAAATAAAAAGAAAAATATCACATTCTGTCCATATGGGCATATCACATTTTTTTGTCGCATAAAGTTTTATAGTGTAGAAAGAACTCAATATTCTCCCAGTCCTGGACTTTTTACCGTTTTAAAACGATTTAATTATCTGTGTGTTTTTTTTATAGAGCAAACTAAATTAAAAATAAAGACTAAAGTAGAAGGATCTGGTTATGTTTTGGGAACCCAGACAAATACCCCGTCACTTAATATTGAGACGCCAACGACTGGAAAAGGACTACCACAGCTAACATCGTTAATCAAACAGCCTAGTATACAAGAACCTGTGAAGACTTCAGAATTGTTAACCCAGCAAACTGGTGCCAGTTCAGCTATGCCTACTTTCTTGCAAGGTCTTGGAAAGTCATCTGCTTCTACCATTCCTCCTTCAAATCTCTTAACATCCACTACTGCCAAGACTGGTTCTCTCACAACTGTAACTCTTGGGCAGAAATTATCAACAGGTGGACTTGGAATGTCTTCTCTGACACCAGTCTCATCAACGCAAGGTACTACTACGCCAGTAATCAACTTCGGTACCAGTTCGAAGGTCACACCAGCGGCTACCAAAACCAATACCTCTTTGAATCCAGATCTATCAATTAAGAATGCTTCAAATACTCCTTCAGGATTTCAGTTTGGAACCAGTGAACCTAAACCTTTCTCTCAAACTGGTTCTACATCATTATCTAGTGCTGGACAAGGATTCAAGTTTGGTGGAACTGGTGACAGTGCTGCTAGCGCTAAATTTCCAGTTGGAGGAACTGTTCTTGGAAGCAGTCCATCCCTTAACCAACCTACCAGCGTGCCATCGACTTCAACTGGTAGCTTCACATTTGGTGGATCAATGACCACCAATAGTAACAATCAAACTAGTAAAGAACAGAATAAGTCAATGAATTTACCAAGTTTCTCAACATCCAGTGGTTCTATAACTGGTAACACAGGTTCATTTGGTGGTGCAACAGTGAGCTCAAATATTTTTGGTGCCACTACGACTGGTGCAAGCGCCCCATCCACTCCAGCTCAACAAGCATCCTCATCCTCCTTCCAGTTTAAAGCCTCTGGCAGCTCCGGTAATTTGTCTGGTCTTTCATCCGGATTGTTTCCGTCAGGGATTACTAATAGTGTTTCTTCACAATCGCAAAAGAGTACGTTTAAACCGATATTTGGTGATACCCTTCAATCCATGTCAACAGCGATGACGCCACCTAAACAAACATTTAACCCGATCTTTGGTGCACCCAACAAAAGCAAGCCACCTCAAGGTGGATTTAACTTCCAACCAGGTGTAACGTCCGTATCAACAGGTGGTCAAACTTCAACACCTGCATTTGCCTTTGGTGCTAAGAGTTCCTCTACTTCTGGTGTTTCCTCTGGTATTACATCTGGTATGCCATCTGGTATTGCTTCAGGCATTGCTTCAGGTACAACTGGCAACAATAGTGGTTTTAATTTTGGATCAAGCACCACTAAAAACACCTCAAATACAATGACAGCAGGAGCCAGAACCGGTTTAAATTTTGGTAAGTAAATAATGAAGTCACAATGCCTTCAAATTTGAACTTTACCCAAAGTATAATAATAAACACAAAATAATGATTATTACAGCTTGTCCCAAGATATTTAGAAACTTTATTTGGTCAAATTTACCATAAGTTACATAACATTGGCTCTGTGTTTCGTGTAAACTTCCTCTTTTATGACCTCTCTGTGTGACCTTTCTGTTTTGAAATTATGTACTACTGTACCACCTGCTGTATAAAATCAAACAAGATAAGAATACTTGGCATTTAATAGACATGTGGACTGTTCCATTCTTATGGAATGGTTAGTAGTTCTATAGTATTAATATAACATTCTTGTGTATTTTTACTGTAGGTACTTCGCAAGCACTAAGTAGTGGCTTTCAATTTGGCCAATCAAATCCCACTAATCTTCAAAGCACTCAATCTGGTGGGATGTTCAGTCAAGCTCAAGCAACACCAGCGTTTGGCCAGACCACACAGAGTATGACCGGGTTTGGACAGTCCAGTGGCTCCGCATTTGGACAAACAAGTAAACCGACCTTTGCCCCGTCTGCAGCAAATAGCTTCGGTCAACCAAATCAAACTAACATGTTTGGACAACCTGCTCAAGCAGTTCCTTCATTCGGCCAGAGTTCTTCTCAGCCGGCCTTTGGTCAAGCGTCCAGTCAAGGTGCTAACACAGGCTTTCAGTTTGGTGCTGCTTCTGCTACGCCGCCTTTTGGGGGATTTGGTCAAGCTAGCCAAGCAGCAACTCCGGCTGCTTCCCAGCAAATGACTCCATCGTTTGGACAGAGTGATAATGCAAAACAGGGCTTCAACTTTGGTGGATCAGGTAGGAGACTATTTTTAAAATATCCTAAAATATTGCTATTGGAGTGAAACAACCCAAGTTTCTTATTAGTTCAAAATAATATAGACCAGGACAATCGCATTAAAGCTCAGGTACAGGCATACATTTTAAATATAATATCTCGTAGTGTAAATAAAGCAAATGTGTTTAACAGAAATCATGACATAAAAACATGAATTTTCCTTAAAATTGCCAGATACAAAATTTGACAAATTTCTGCTATAAAAGACAGACTTTTTTTAGTAGTTGGGTAGTTTAACCAATGCAATACTATATCCGGCAACTCCTTAGAAAGTGAAGACAGAGTTGTAACATTACAATATCAGGAAACAATAAAACATTCATGAGAAAGAGCACCTTTTCTGCACTCTTAACCGCTCCATTTGCTTGACACAGAGTGATTCTTATTGACCTTTAAGATTGTGTCCGCTGATCAAGACACCTTATTTAATGTAAGATAATGTTATTTAATGTATTTGTTTGTTTTCAGGAGTGTCTCCTGCACCAAACTTTGGTTCCGGTGGATTCATGACGCCAGCAGGACAGAATCAAAATTTTTCTGTAGGGGCCGGTGGAACGATAGCCAGGGACCGAAAGAAATATGCTGCCCGCAGAAAAGTGAATAAAAGGAGGTGATCCGGCCGTATGTAGGTTTTATACAAATTCAAGGAAGGTATTTTTGTGGCCACTGATTGGTGGTTTGCCTCACTTCAAAACGTGGCTCTATTTACTAAGGAGTTGTGAATTTATTATCGCTACAAAATAAAATACAAAAACAAAAAAGGCATTAATATGAATTTGTTATGGTGCATTGGCCACCAGAAAGTGCATTCCTGTGCCCTCATGTTTGAAGGAATGATGCCTGTTTAGTTGTATACAATTTTACTTATTCTCGCATTTGTTATTTTGTACATTGCGGCCAATAACATAAACTTTGAAAGATAGTTGTCACAACATGAAATGGCACTATTGAAAATGGATGGACGATTCAAAATCAAATTCACAATTAAATTAAGGAATGGATATTTTGCCATAATTAAAAAGAATAATGCTGTATAGGGTATGTAAATATTTTGTGTTCATGGTTACGATAAATTTTTAAAACATTGTTTGCAAAATATACTAAAATTTATTCTGCGTCAAAAGTGATAAATTATTGTTCAAATTGAATTTCTAAATCTGTGTTGTATTGTAACACTTCCAATACAATCTTTGTAAAAAGTTTCTGTAAATGCTGCAGCATAGACCAGAAAAACCTTAGTGTACCACATTTTATTTGTCGAAAAATGTAGTATATTTGTAATTTGTAGCGATGTTATCATCATGGCAGTATGTGAATATTATATTTTGTCAAATAAAAGTAAATGGAGCAGCATGTTATAGTATTTGTAATAATTTCAATAATTTTAAGGATATATTTGTCTCCCTGAAAATAATACTTTAGTTATTCACTTTGACCAAAAATTGAATTTGAAAAACAAAATTGAAAGGGGATTTTGGTTTGAAATCATTTTGTTTTTTGAGTTTTTTTTTAAGGAATATAACTTTATTTAAAGTTTTATTGTCCCTATTATAAAAGATAAAAAGTTATTCACTTCCATAGAAAAAAAAATGTAACCAAAATCCATTGACTTCCAGTCAATTTGTCTTTTTTCTGATTTTTTTTTCAGGTAAATAATTTTGTTTTAATCCAATTTTGGTCAAAGTGAATAACTTCATGACATCAAATAACATATTCAAGAAAAATTTGAAAACAAATATTTGTTCAGACAATATATCTTTAAAACTACAGTACAGTTTAACAAAGTATGGTATATGAAAAATACACCTCTACAAGCCAGATTGTTAGGAAATAGTTTATTAAAATAATCTTATTATTAGTATTAATATCTTTTGCACAAATGATTTTTACAAATATAAATTGTAAAACTAATGCTATTATTATTTTTTTAAATACACTTTGCTTTTGCTGATTAAAGGTTATCTTCAATTTCATCATTATAAAATATTTTCTTAGGTTTGTTTGTTAGTGGAAGATTTCTCCGAGTTATCTAAATTGTTTTCCATAATTTCACAAAACTTTTTAAAATTATTTTCTTCTAATTCTGTCATGATTTTGTTGAGTGCATATATTTCTAGCCTTTGTCGTTGTTTCTTTTGCAATTCTTTCTCTTTAAGATATTGTTTCTCTGTCCTTTTTGCTTCCTCTTTTTTAGCAAGTTCTTTTCTCCTCGCCTTGCTTTCAATTTGTGAGAGACGTTCCTTTACCGTTCTTTGACTCTGTAATAACGAAAACAAAATTTTAAAAACATAAATAAATTTTGGTAAAACATAAAAACCACCATTAAAAGCATTAAAAAACGTAATATTGAAAAATGTAACATATTGTCCCTTTGAATTTTTTTATAATTTTTTCAAATAGGAAATTTTAATGCTGCATAAATAGATATTTACAAAATTGGATTGGAAAAAAAAAATATTTACCTGATAGAACCATAATTTAAGGAAATTATAAATTATAGTTATATATTATAATTAAACTGGAAGCTAATTTAACAGTTGATTTGGTCATTTTTTATAAGTAAAATCATAATTTTTCATTGTGGTTTTATTGTGGTATTCCTTTCAGATTCAATCGAAAAAACCAAGGACAGTACAAATGTACAACAATAAAATAAGTGAATAACATTAAACTAAAAAAATGACCTACTTCCTAATGCCTCCGTCCTCTTAAAGATGTATTGTCCCTTGAAACACAAAAAAATGAAGGTCAAAATATTCTAAATTTAAAGTGGCCATATCAAAGTAATATTAAAGTTATTCACTTTAAGTCGAAAATTTGAGCCAAAAACAACAAGTTTACATAATTAACAGGTAAATTAGCTTGAATACATTTCATCTGGAAAATCGTCACGAGCGAAAGTAAACAAAGATTTCAAACCATGAGTACGCATTATGCATATGCTAAATTAGGATTGTTTACAACTCGTCACGGTTAAGAAGGTATTTTCACACAGATCATGAGGAAGTTTTATGATTATGCATACAGAGTAGCGAAACAAGCGCGTTTCATTATGAGATATGTTTTGATCGAAAACTTTGACTGGAAGTCAAAGTTATTTTTTTAACAAAAAAACGTCTGTATTTCAGTAAAATTTTTTTTTTTTAGAAAAAATTTTTGGTGATAGTTACTATTATGATACTTCAAAATGACCCACCTTTTTTCGAAATCTATTATTTTTTATTTTTTGGGAATTAGTCAAAGGGACAATACATCTTTAAATATAACTGCCTAAAGGCGCGGTGCAAAAACATAAAGAAAAAATATAGTATTGATATTAATGATAATGATTTGCTTACCCGAATATCATTCATAGAAAGAACATATTCCACTTTCTTAAGCTGTTCAATTGTTGGTGTACAAGGAGGAGCACATGGCAACATCATCCCACAGTCTTTGATAACACCAGATTGCTTATCAGACAAGTACACCCTTCTCACCTTCTCATCCCCCTCCAGAACTGGCGCTTTGGTGTATATAGTGGAAGCTCTTTGGAAGACATCAGAACACAAGGATGTCTCTGATGAACTGATGGATTTAGTGGTTGAACTTGTTCTGGAGATGGAAGCACCATCTTCAGACAACTCTCGTCTCGTTTTTGTTTGTTTTGGGACTGCCTCAATTTGTAAAACAGAATTTTTAGATAGTGCATTGTAAGAACTAATTACAACTTGATTATTCTGTATTTTTAACTTCCCTTTTTTACTGACATCTTTTCTAGTTGTACACCGTGACTTCCTGCCATTGGTTTTACGACTTTTTGGCTTCTTCTTTGACGAATACTTGGCTGATCGACTTGTTAACTTGACTTGATTTGAATCTAAAAATAGAAAAAAATATATATATTTTTTTATGAAGTCTGCATAAACCACTTAAAGAACATTTCTGAAATTCTAAAAATAATTAATAAAAACAAGTCAACATATTCATATATTTACATAAATTTGTTTTTATTAATTACAGTTTAATAGAATCCGGCCTTTAGGACACTTCAAGAGGCAATAATATAATACATATGTTTTCACACTAAAACTAACTCTTATATGGGAGACAATCCTATTATTAAGGGGACACTTAGATAATCATGTTGGATCTTGAAGGCGTCCCCTTAATAGAGGTTATACTGTAGTTAATAATGTAATCATTGTATTTTTTAAATGTCCAATAACAGTGATAATACAAACCTTTGGAAGTTGTACAACCAGTTTTTGTATCAAAGTTCAACGTCCTATTGTCGACCTCATCAAATAAATGTTCATAATATAGTGAGGTATATGATTGCACTGGCGATGGTTTGTCTGCTTTTTTGTCATCTTTCAGCTTTGATCCACAAGCAGTTTTATCTGTCTCAAGTACTCTAAAGTTTGAAAAGGAGCTTGCTTGTATTTTATAATCGGATTCAATCAAGCTGGAATGTGGAGACATATTATCCAAAATTGCGGAATTTTTTCTAGAATTTGATGCCGATAATTGTATATTGCGATGCGATTGCTGCCATGAGATATGTGGTAATGAAATGCCGTGCGGAAGAGGACGTATCACGGTTGGAATTACATTGTTTCTATTTTGTTTAGCATTTAGCTCGTATGTCGTAGCAGGTTGACATACTCTTGGTGCCAGCCCGCTACCTCTTATTGTAAACATTGACGTCAATAGGGGTGAAGTTGTACCCATGCATATACCTTTGGTATATCCTAATATTCCAACAGTTGCACCGCTCATGATTTTTCTAAATGTCTCTTTAAAATTATAAATATAAAACAAAAATGTATGCACAAAATTGGTAATCTAACACAATTTTTTTCCAATATTAAGTAAGTATAAATGAAATTATTTCCATATAACAAAACAAGGCTACTTCAAAGTAGTATTATGTAGAACATCAACTTTGTAGAGTAGACCATTCATCTAACATCTGACCGTACACAAACAGGAAGAAGTCCACTCATTCACTGGATAATCCCCGTCAGCCAGCTCAGCAGCTGAGTTGAGTATCTGTTTTAACCAAATACAAAGCAGTTTGGTGTACTTCTCACGCCTTTTAAAACCAGTACAGAACATTATCTATTAATATAATTGTTTAAGCATTGATCTGTACACTTTATACATCTTAATTTACTTCGCAAAGAATGATATTTTCTAAATACGTACGAGTACACTCCTCTTCCTCTCTGTACTATGTAAAAACCAGATCAGAGAGCACGTCGAGTTTGTTTACATACTACAGTATCTACGGAAACATGAATATTCATAAGCAGTGGTTTGCCACGCCTCTTTTGGTATATAAGTTTATATTTGTATAATTATTAAACCGCGATTTTATTATTAGAAACATAATTAACGTAGTAGTAACAGATATATAAATGTTATTTTATATTAATATTACTTTGTATTATATTACAATTTAGTTATTAATCAATACAGTAGGCCTAGTACTAGTGCAGTAAGATTGTTCAGCTAAAAAAGGTCATTACAGGGTCATCAGTGCACAAACGTACATGTGCTTGTTTTTTTTAGAAGATCCAAACAAAATAAAAACGAAATGAGGCCTTTAACAGAAGAAGAGACAAAGATATTCTTTGAAAAATTATCAAAATAGTACGTAAATATTATTTCTTATATTACTATTACTTATAGTTCAAGTAGAGGACATACACAGCCTAGTTACTAGTAAACTAGCTAGCTAGCTAGGAGTCGGACCGGAATAGTAGACTAAACCGACGTCGTTAGTGACATACCGGACAGATGCGGGAATGCAGTGAGTGAGTGCCAGTGGTCCGGAACAAGCAAGTTCATTAGCTAGCTAGGCCTAGCTAAATAGACAGCATAAAAAGCTAAGCTGCACTTATTTTATTTTAGTAAGTTTGTAGGCCTATATTTTCTATGTAATTAAGATAAAATGTATTGAAATGAAACTTAATAATAAAATAAAAATTATAATATGAAATCGATTTAATTTAGTTTTTATAAATTATATTTTTATAGAGGTTTTATTATTTATTAATATTCAATAATATTATTCAGGTTACAAAACAAAACAAAGTCTACAAACAAATGCAAATACAAACATAGGGTCTACACACATTATGATTTATATTGTAAAACCATTTTTTATTTTAAAAAAAACCACAAATTTTAATAATGCATTTAGTTAGTGTCAATAACATCATCTTGGATAAATCGCCAGGTCTCTAAATAAAACTGTTTTCAAATATTTTACCAGTATTGGAGAAAACATCAAGATGTTAATAGATCGGCCTGACGGTACATACTGCTTTCGTTTCCATAAGGACAGAGTTTATTACGTAAGGTAGGTTTGTAAGTTATGGTCACATTTTGGAGAACAGTTGTCGACCGCAGCGCATCACAATTTCACAACCATAAAATCTGAAGATAACTTACCTAAAAAAATTCCTCTTGGCAAACTGGCCTCATGAGATATTTTATTAAATTCCAAACAAATTATCAAACTCATATTATGAACAACTCATTCAGGAAAATTTGAACCCATGACCTTGTGATTAGTGAAGCATAACCACCTAACTGCATCGTGGGAATATATTTGATACTTATGTAACTTTTTTTCTTATTTCATTCAGTGAACTGATCATGAAAAGAGCAGCTAACATTGCTAGAGAACACCTGATGAGTTTTGGAACCTGTTTTGGAAAATTTACAAAAACATTGAAGTTTAGGTTACATGTGACAGCATTAGATTTTCTTGCACCATATGCTAAGGTACTTACAGAAGTTTGTTAAAGTCTTGATCCAAGGAGATTAGGAAGGGATTTTATGCAGATTTTTAATCAACTGAGTGGCAAACGTCTCATTATACATAAACAAAAATCACATAGGGGCGGGGGCGGAGAAAGAGGTAATCACATGGCCATACAAAGTATTTTTTTTCTTTACAGTTTAAAGTGTGGGTAAAACCTGGCTCTGAGCAGTCATTTCTGTATGGTAATCATATATTAAAGAGCGGTCTAGGTAGAATCACAGAGAACACATCCAAATATCAAGGCGTCATTGTCTATTCAATGTCAGATATTCCTCTGGTATGTACTTTCTTTTCATTTGTTATTTTGGTATTAATATTAACAAATAAAAATAATAACGTCGTCTTTCACAATATAATTTAGATCATAAAAATACCACAGTAAACTCCCCGAAATCTTTTCCAAAAAAGCTTTTTTTAAAAATGAATCAATTGATTGATTGAATGTTCAAACTCATTGATATTGAATGCTTATTTTCATTGATTGAATACTCAAACTCATTGATTGAATACTCAAACTCATAAATTGAATACTCAAACTCATTGATTGAATACTCAAACTCATTGATTGACTACTCAAACTCATTGATTGAATACTTAAACTCATTGATTGACTACTCAAACTCATTGATTGAATACTCAAACTCATTGATTGAATACTCAAGCTCATTGATTGAATACTCAAACTTATTGATTGAATACTCAAACTCATTGATTGAATACTCAAACTCATTGATTGAATACTCAAACTCATTGATTGAATACTCATACTCATTGATTGACTACTCAAACTCATTGATTGAATATTTTAACTGACATTGATTGAATATTTAAAATCATTGATTGAATACTCAAACTCATTGATTGGATACTCAAACTCATTGATTGAATACTCAAACTCATTGATTGAATATTTTAACTGACATTGATTGAATATTTAAAATCATTGATTGAATACATTTTGATTAATTTATACATTACAGGGATTTGGCGTAGCAGCAAAGTCAACTCAAGAATGCAGACACACCGATCCGATATCCATTGTCGTTTTTCATCAAGCTGATATTGGCGAATATTTAAGAAATGAAGACACATTAACTTGAACACAATCGATTAATAAACTATCTATAAATAGAAAATCTTTCTATAAATAAAGTTAAAGCTTGTTTAATAAAACTTTCTATAAATAGAATGTATTAATCAAACTTTCTATAAATAGAATTTATTAATCAAACTTTCTATAAATAGAATTTATTAATCAAACTTTCTATAAATAGAATTTATTAATCAAACTTTCTATAAATAGAATTTATTATTCAAACTTTCTATAAATAGAATTTATTAATCAAACTTTCTATAAATAGAATTTAAGCTTTTTTGATCAAACTTTCTATAAATAGATTCTATTAATCAAACTTTCTATAAATAGAATGCTTTTTTGATCAAACTTTCTATATATAGATTTTATTATATAAACTTTCTATAAATAGAATGTAAGCGTGTTTAATCAAACTTTCTATAAAAAATATAGAATTTAAGTTTGATCATAAATATTAATTTTAACTTGTTTGGTCAAACTTTCTATAAATAGAATAATTTAAGCTTGTTTATAGTCAAACTTTCTATAAATAGAATGTATTAATCAAAATTTCTATTAATAGAATTTAAGTTGGTTTTTTTTTATAAAACTTTAAATAAATGTTCATGTTGGGGGTTTATTTCGATCAAAAAGTCTCCAATGGCAAACTTCAGTGGTGTTAGGAATTGGGGAAGCCTCGCTTCATGTTTTGTGTCGGAATCATTAATAATGATTTCCATCAAGGGGGAGGTGGGCTGGCTTTGTTGTCTTACCCAAGCCTATCTCAAGTTTACTATGGAAAGTAATGAATAAAGTTCAGATGACAAATGGACGTCACAATACTTATGTTGAATGTTCCACCAATGATGAACAGAAGAAATTCATGTCTAGCGCCCTCTATTATTTTTCGAAAAACATTAAATGATAATGTTCGTACTTATTTTTTGTCGTGTCTTTTTTAGCCCATTTTGTAAACTCAATGAACTAAATATTATAGCACCGCAAATAAAGTTTTATGCGTACTTTTCAATTGTTATCGTTTACCGTAACCATAGAGATAACGGTGCGAGAATATGAATCCGAATAGTCAGCTAACAACAAAGTCCGAGCAACAACAAAGCGGAACGCAACTTACTGCTTTGATCAAACACTGATCCCCAGTAAAGCGTGGTTCCCACTAGCGACGCAACGCAAGGACGTAACGCAAAGCAAGTGAATTGACCAATCACAAGCAATGGCTTATTCGCTTGTGATTGCTAACTTCGCTTGTCATTGGTTAAAACGCTTGCGTTGCGTTTACGTCCTTGCGTTACGTTCTAGTGGGAACCAAACTTAAAGCTTGGTTCCCAATTGCGACGCAACCTACGCAGCGTAAGAAAATCAATGCCCTTACAATAAAGCGTGGTTCCCACTAGAACGCAACGCAACAACGTATTGACGCAAAGTGCTGTATTGCGTAATCACAAGTGGGAACCGATGACGCAACAATGCTGCAAAAATCGCAGGTTTGATTTGACGCAGGCTGGGGAAAACACAATAATTATTGCAAGAACATTTCCTTACGTTGCGTAGTATCTAGTGGGAACCACGCTTTAGCTTCCCAGGTCCTCTTGCTTGCGTTCCGTTTACGACGCCCCAGAATTTGTCGTATTCGAATGGGAACTTTCGTTGTGCTCAACACTAACGTCATTCGAAATTCGAATATAAACGTTGACAACGCAAGCTTTTTCGTTAAGAACAATCTCAACGCTCAAAATATTCCGTTATGATAAGTAGGCCAACTCAAGGGAAAAACTGTACTCAAAGGTAAAAGTCCCACTCGAATGCATACGACAATTGCGTCGCGTCATACCAAGCTTAATTTAGTGTTGTAACAGTGATCTTCTAACGATTATTATTTGTTATTTAACTGCGTTTATATATATAAATCATTTTCACTCTCGTACATTTAATTAACTTTGGTTACACATTTTTTTCATATTTCTCTAACAAAACGATGTTGGTGGTCATAAAAAAAAAACTCTTCCTCCCAGCATTGTATCTATGGCAACAACGCGACAATATTATTGCAACCATGACTATGGTCACGCACTTCCGTTGTCCGGCCACATAAACATGTGCGCGCTTTCGCGTTTCTTTTGGAGAATCGACATGGGCGCGAACTTCAAAAATTAAACGTGAAACAGCGTACACGTGGTGTGCAGATGGCCAACTAGACTTCAACGCTATTTTCATAAAACTTGTTTATAAATCATCTCTTCATTTTATGATAGTCAATACACACATATTGCGATTTTTATGCATAGGTCCTATTTATCTAATCAATAAGGCATTGCCTATGCTTTATAATTATAAGTTACAGTAGGCATATGATAAAAATGCAGAGGCTGTATCTTTAAATACGAATGAGACAGTTCATTGGATGCGTAGGCCTACATTTTTCTCTTTAAATTTGAAATGTGTCCAAGCCTAGAATAATGTTGGCCCATATGACGAATTAATATTCATAATTAAAACAGGCCTATTCATACTTTTAGGAGCTACGTACAGATATAATAAAAGACATGCCTATACAAAATATTGTATTTTAGCCTATATTAGGCCTACATAAGGCTATTTATTTATTTTTTTATATTTTCATAGAAAATGAAAATCATGAAACTATATAGGCCTATAGACCTAATGCGCCGTTCACAAGCGTTAACTAATATAAATTCATATTTAAAAAGATATTATTAAAGTTATGTCTTTGTACCATATCTGCCTTTACTTATTAATATTACTAAGTTCCTGCTTTATGGTTCATTTTGCAAGTAGTCAATTGTTATTATGGGATGTCGTGTTTTGTGTTGAGTTAATGCGACCGTCATCATTTCCGGGCGTATGAACATTACACAACATAAAAATGTTACACTAATTAGCAGAAATTTCACTGAAAAACAGACTGTATATATATTTTTTTATTTTCTTGTAAGTCCCTAAAACAAATATTGAGCCTTGGTATAAAAATGTAAGGCATCTCCTATATAAAATTGTATATTTTCAATTTATAAGAAATTTAAAGTTTGTTTATGTTTTGCTAATTAAACAATTGTTGAGTACTAGATAATTCGATGTTTTATATAATTATTCCTATTGCAATTGACATTAATAAGAATTTACAGTTTATATATTTTTTTCACCAATTTAGTTAATCGTCACAAAGGGAGGCTTCATTAGTTACTATTATGGGATACTTTTAGACAATATTATGGGATATCCCCATGCTAATTACGTCACACTGCGCATGGTCAGTTGGTATTTTTCCACCCTTTTGTCGTGGGGGGTGAGCTTTACACCGCGCCATCTTCATTTTTCTACGGCTGGGAGTAATTGCCGTGTGTAAATTATTGTTAATTTATTTACTTGACGGTGTTAAAATATATCAGAGCCTGTACTGATATATTTATAAAATGTCTGGGTCAGGCCAGAGTGGCGATGAAGGTGAAAATTTGCCGATTGAAAGTGTGGAAGGGCAAGAAGAAGAGACGGAAGAACTGGATGGCGACGGCGGAGGTGAGGATCAGGATCAGGAAGAAGAGGTTGAAGCCGAAGCAGGTTTGGACGAAACCAATGAAGACGTAGACACCACTGTCGACCCAGATCCAGAACCAGATACAACAATTGGAGAACCAAATGGTAAATCATTCTATTTTAATGTAGGCCTAGCTAGCGAGACTTTTCTTTTTTTAACATGTGTGCTGCGAATAGAAACGCCGGGCATGTGTATTGGAATAGTCGAGTCCAGCATCGATCTGTTGATCGAAATTGATTTTTAAGTTCGCGAACCGGCGATCATTATTAACATCAACAAAACATTCAATTGTTTCTAAATGTAATATTGTTATTTTAAATGTGATTTAACACTTTTAATTTTAAAGAAATATAAGCATTTGATTGTTTTCCGTGAATTTACCTCGTCGAAAATGAAAACGACCGAGAGTATGGTTCACTAACCGCTGCTGGTTTTGTTTGGCTAGGCTGCATGAACAATAGATAAGATTTCTGTTAGCCTAGCCAAGCCATCTGCTCTCCCTTTTAAAGTAGGCCTAATAATGCATTTTTAATATAATATAGACCTAGGCCTAGATCCTAGGCTATTATACAATAAAAAAAAAAAATACATGTTTATGCTTGTTAATGCCAATGTTAATGTTATGCGCGATTTGAACGATTTGCGCAATTTGAAATTGCGCAAAAAAAATCCTTGCGCAATTTGAATTGAAACATGTGTTTCAAATTGCGCAAGCAACGTATTAAATTGCGCAAGTAATCTGCAAATTGCGCAAGGTTTTTCGACAGATTGTGAAATCATGTACACCCATATTTTTATAGTAATTTCTAAGAATGATTCAAATTTAAAGATAAATATCGCATTTTCTTATTTTAGTAGTGCAAATATTGTTATAAGTTAGCATACCGTCGAAGAACCGACGAAGGAAAACGAAGCGGTGGTGTTCCACCAGGCGGGCGCGGCGCGGGCGGCCGGCTATACTACTCTAGCCTAGCTAGGGTCTGGACTACTGATACTGACTAGGTTACATGGCCTAGCTTAAACTAATATTAAAAACTTAAAAAGTGAGTATTAAACATTATCTTCATTGAAATGGTCTTATTTATATAATAAAATACTAAATTTTAAACTCCTCTGCCTAGGCCTAGCCTATAGCCATGTATGGGAAAATTTACAGTTCGTTTTCAAATTGCGCAAAGGTGTCATATTGCGCAAGAACTATCTTGCGCAATTTACAAATTGTGCAGCGCAATTTAAAATTGCGCAAAGATTTTCTTGCGCAATTTGAAATTGCGCAAGTTGATTGCGCAATTTGAAATTGCGCAAAAAAATCCTTGCGCAATTTCAAATTGCGCAAATAATTCTTGCGCAATTTAAAATTGCGCAAGGATTTTTTTGCGCAATTTTAAATTGCGCAAATCGTTCAAATCGCGCATAACATTAATAATAAATATGTAAAAAGTTGGGCGCTAGTTCCGTTTCGCACCTGTCGTTTATTTCGACTCAAAATTGGTTAAGTAACTTTATCGTGAGTACCACACCTTAGAATGAGGCCTCAAAAATACTTTTACGAAGGAGATCACACAAAAAGTAAAAAACAAATCCTTTAAATTGATGAATTTACAGACGTCTTTCTCGAACATCGGTTCGTGAATTTCGCATACTCCATGTTCAATGTTGTTGTTTTTATGGAGCGCCAACAGAGCAATCATAATAGAGGGCTAAAAACTCAGTAAATTGCGTATATTTAATGCATTTATTGGTGAAAATTACGTTCAATTTTATCATATTTTGTCAATGTCAATGCAACAAAAATATTACTGTTGATACTGTACATGGTTTTTGCAGGAACTTTTAGGAATGAAAATCGACAAATTCATCATCATATTACATGTACTGTAGGGGTATATCTGATCTAAATAATATTCCTGTTAGTCTTAGTCTTACTCTTAGGCCTAGCTAGGGGTGGTTGCTATTTGAAAACAGCAAATTATTAGCAGTAAAATGTTACAGCATTTTATTGACAAAATATATTAAAATTAAACGTGTATTTCAATAAAAAATGCATTAAAAGAAGACGCATTCCACTGAGATTTTAACCATCTATTGTTGTTGCTCTTTTGGCGCTCCATAGAAACGAAAATATTGAACTTCGAGTATGCTAAATTCGTGAACGGTATGCGCGAGAAACATGTCTGTAAAATCATCAATTTAAGGTTTTATTTGTTACTTTTTATGTGATTCTTCTTCATAAAAGTACTTATAAGGCCCAATTTTAAGGTGTAGTATTCACAATAAGCTGCTTAACAATTTGGAGTCAAAAAGAAGTCGAAATAAAAACAGGTGCGAAACGGAACTAGCGCCAAAAGTTGAAAGTTATTTTAGTTTTTACTGCATAAATATTTTGTCAAACATTATTATTTTCTTTATTCATTGATTCTAAATAAATTATTTTGCCACAGTTGATGGAGATACACCCCCTAAAAAGAAGAAGCGAAAGAATAAAAAGAAGGAGAAAAAAGAAGGAAAAGCAGGAAAGAAGAGAAAACGTGATGCGGGAGATGTATGTTTAATTTAACAAATTAAATTTCATTCTTAATCATATTTAGGCCTAGTTCATAGTGCATTTGGTTTTTTCAAAACACCACAAATGTACTACCGTAAATCTTCTAATTGTAGCCCTGGGTTATTATTCTTTGATTGTTTTTTAGGGTGCGTTACTATTTAAAGTGGGGTTACTATTAGAGTAGTGGGTTACTATTACTAATTTTAAATTAAGCACCTGAAAATAGTAACCCACCTCCAACTTTTCCGGTCAGCAACTCATAGTAAAATAATAAAACAATTTGGTTTATTTATTTTTATTTTATTATCTCGTTATTTTCAAAGTATGGTTGCATCATAATTATTTGTGACTCTAGTAGGCCTAGTGGGTTACTATTATATATTGACTTATAAGGTGGGTTGCTTTTAGAAGAGTGTTACTATTAGAGTGTGGGTACTATTAGAATATTTATGGTAATTAATTGGCTACACAACATAATTTGCATTTTGCCACCAACACCAACAACTAATACTGTCCAGTTTAGGCCTATATGTTACGCAGTAGTATATATTATTGTGTGGGTCCTTTACATAGATCATCTTTAAGTTTTATCTTGGCATTTTACAAATTAAAAACCATTGACTAGATCATGGAATGGGCACTATTTAAGAGTGGTCCTCAATAATATTGTGACATGTGTACTCCAGTTAAAAGTATTCCAAACGGCATAAAACATTCTGGCGAACCTAATTCGCTCAATGAAACCCGAGTCCCCAAAAGTACAATTTAATGTTTATTGGTTTATTGTATATTTTTTATTTGTATACTAAATTGTTGTAATATTTAACCACCTTTAACTTTTGGAAACCCACCTCTATATTTCTCTGCATACTGTGTGAGAACATCCACCTTCAAAGTCAGGCATAACACTTCAACCAGGCCTGCTTTAACCTAGCCTATGGGTACCTGAATGTACCTGCTTCAACCCAGCCTAATTTCAACATGGGTACTTGTGATCTCCTAAACTTTCGGGTTACACTTTATTATGTGTAACATGATATACTTAATATTATACTTAAATTATTTTCTGTTTTTAGGATGACGATGATGAACTTGATCTTGATGCCATCATACAAGAGGAAGTTGCTGCCGCAGCTGCTGCTGCTGGCAATGTTCCTCCTGCTATAGCTGGCGCCAAACCCAAGAAGAAAAGAAAGGACTCTTTACCCAAGGTATAGTTGCTATCTAGGATTATTAATATTAGTAAAAAACTATATATCTACTTACTGTAACCCAGTGGTTTAATTGTAAAAAAAAAGAAGCAATCCTTGAATAATTAGCATTTTTATAATTGTAAGTGTTAATTAAAAAGTGACAGTCTTGCGTAGACACTTTCATCATAATAACATGAATGTGATTTAATGATATGACAACCCCAGTGGGTGATAACCTCCAGACTAATGATCGCGAGTTAGAATCCAACACTCTTCACAAAACATGTTTGCCTTTCTCTAAGGCGTCATCTACAAATTATTTCAGACCACAGAGACGCGTCTGAAAACTTGCAACCCATCAGATGCGTCTGTCCAATGCTGAACCTCATTAACGATCTATTATGAATATTCATGAGCTACCCAATCACGGCGAAGACGCGTCTGTGTGATTAAAACCCGTCTTCGCTGTTTAGTAGGTAAAACAATAGAAAACGCGTCTGAGTGATTAAAACCCGTCTGTATTGCTTGTATGGTGAAACAAAATTGGTATCATTTCACAGAACCAACAAATCTGAGACTAGGGCTAGGTTATCCAAATTTTGACGGACATCGCCGATGAGACGACATCGGGCCTGTGGACCTCAGCTCATGCAGAGAGAAAGAAAGTCTAGGCTAGCCTAGTTTCGGCGGCCTACACTAGGCCTAGGCCTATAAATTATTTAACGCTCCTACCTTGGGTTAGTGAATTATAAAAACAACGACACCTAGGCCTAGGCTAGGATATGAAAAATAAATATATATTCAATATTAAGATAAAACATGTGAGCAGTTTAGAGCTAGAGAGAGAGAGTATTATGTTTCATGTCATGTGACACAAAATCCAGGTACACGATCTTAATTACTGTTTTATCGTCGTCAGACGGCAGCCGCCAGAGTATCGCGTTTCATGCCATGTGACCAAAAAAACTAGGTCTGTATTTATTACGGTCTTCTGTCGGCAGTCTTTTTGAGCGACCGACTGAAAACGTTCTGATACTATATTTAGAATGAATTGTTTACGATCTTTTTTTCTCGGCATCGTTCTGGATGGACTGGACGTTCGCTATAATATGTTTATTAGTTGGCCTGTTCGTTGAGGTTCACCTGTGTTGGATCACGTGTCTCTACGTTTACATCGTGGGAAATTTATATTTATATTCGCCGTTGAGTAGGTAAACACGCATGAAGGAAACGATTACGATTAAAAAATATTATATATTTACAACTTGGTCCTCCGCCAGTTAAATTTAACACATTAATTTCACAACTTCTTACTTCACTAAGAACATCGTAGGGTTGTTTATTTAGGTTACGAACTCCCTACAAAGTTCAGAACGTAGCTCATTGAAAGTTGTTTATTGAGGTTACGAAGCCAAACAATGGAACCTACGAAGCCAACAATGTAGCCTACGAAGCTACTTCGTAGGTAAAGTTGCAGTATTTTCTTTCTGTACTGTAGGTCAATAGTTTGAGTAATTCCATGTTCCAAAAGTTAACTTTAACGTTTTTGCATGTGGTAAATTCACTCTTTAGCACAAGAAAAATAAAATCGCAAAAATAAAAGGTCGCGAATAAATAGAAACGAAAATTTGCGCTTTACAGTATACTCTGTCGGCGGTAAAAGGGTATACCTGTACTGATTTGTTTGTCTTACTGCCGGTTGTAAATAATAATTTAATATCACGCTCTCAATGAATTCACTTGTATGTAGCGCGTTTAACACCAGTACACAGTATAACAATGTGCAGTCAGCCGTATATAGGGGCGTCTGGACACTGATTTGTGGTCTGAAATAATTTGTAGATGACGCCTAACCAGGTGTACAAATGGGTACCTGACAAAACACAACTGCGCCGGTTCTGCGACATTAGGGCAGTATGTTTCCATACATGGTTGATCCAAAAATGACTGGGGTAATAATGTGAAGCGCTTAGAAACTGTGTGCGCTAAGTACTATCAAGGTATTATTATACATGTCCACTATACTGTGATACTTAATGTTAGTTATTTCATCCATAAGGAACCTAAAGAACAAAAGAGCTCTCTGCAACTTATGCACGAGTTTGGCTATGAAGAGTTTGAAATGGAATACGAGGATGAAGACTACGAGAAGATGACCACGTACAAACAGTATTGCATCGGTATTAGACCCCTCATTCAAGAAAAGTGCCCGAAGATCTCGCCGGGCAAGATGATTACCTTGCTTGCTGCCCTCTGGAGGGAGTTCTCACTGATTAATCCTTTTAAAGATGAAGGTTAGTGTCTAGAAACACATTATCATGGTTTAACATGAAATAGGGGAAAGCAATTTCAACCTACGCTCATGCATTTGGAAATTAATAAAAGGTGATTTGAGTTGTCAATTGGAGGGTAAAACATTACGTCCTTAGCAAACTGTCCTTCAATAAACAAACGTTCATTCGCCTAGGCTCTGGACAATGATCTGTTAACCACAACATTGCTGTTTCCAGGCAACGCAATGTAGAGATCAATTTGTGACTTGTCTATTGATGATTCTTTGCGTCACTTGAGTATATTTCCGTTAGTGTAGCTCAGAGACTACTAGTTGGAAGTAGCTATCATCTTAAAATGTTCATACATAATCACTAATGGCGTCTATAGAAAATACACACGCTATCTAATCTAAATTTATGCATACACTTCAAACGATTGTAATGTGCCTGATTAACAGTTGTTATTGAATTTATAGTAAAGAAGAAAAAGAAGACGAAAAAGGTTGCCCCTCTACGAATAAAACTTGGAGGTAGAAAACGAAAGGCATCCACTGTAAGTACATACCAAGAAACATTTCCAATAAAGTTTGAATGTACAGTACTGTACTGGAAATCTGGAAGTAAAACACACCCAGTATTTTTAGGGAAGAATGATTTTGCTGTCTGAATTAAAAAAAAATGTTTTATAATGTGTTTACAATATTACATGAATAATATGTGCTTGGATAGTATTATTTTTCTCCATTCTCATTCCGTTCTTTTTATTCTTCTTTCACTTTCTTCAGTAATTTTGTTCTGTCTTTTTAACTAGCTAGCATGTCTCCATTTACCCAACTAAGTGCATGACCTTTGACCTAAGTGTTATCATCTGATGTTAATATTTTGAACAGTTTCTTATGAATAATTTCATTTAGTTTAGTTTGAAGCCTAATAAACAAACACAAAATGTAAGGAAATGAGGAACGAAATGGTATCAAAGTAGGCTTGTAGTACTACCTCTTCATATAGATTTGTTTACTAACATAAGTGTGCTATGATGCTTTGTACAGCATGGGTTAATGACCCTTGACCTGTTCTTTAAAAAGATGTACACGCTAATTACCATGAATTCTCTATTTTGCTACCTGACCAAGATGATGTTAGTAAATGTAAAATTGAGTATAGGTAGAATATGAACTGTACGCGATAATTTAACTAGTTAAAGATTCCCTTAGTGTCGGTTTTCTGACAAATGCGAAAAAAATGCCAATTCTCTGATCACGTTGCAGAGCGACAGTGGCAGTAATTTTAGCGAAAGTGAACTGCTGGAAGAAGAGGCGCCCTCGACCTCAGATACAGCGGCTAAAACGACGGTTCGTCGTCCTAAGCCCCGCAAACCACAGAAGAAACGTAAAAAGAAAACGGCCGGTTTTCCTGGCGAAGATGGCTATGAGGTACTATTTTTGTTGCTTGATGATGAAAATAAAAGTACTTTTAATATTTATTTTTGCATGAAAGATTATTATCATTCATTAATTTTTAATTTTTGCCTAATATTATTTACCTCCTAGCAAGCATGGCTGCACGTTATATTTCAAAATACTGCCATTTATCGTAAATAATACGTTCATATAAAATATCATTGGGATTTAATATTGATTCTTATAGGGTACTTTGTAGTTATATTCCTATATACCGTATAGACAGGTTTGATTGTGAGATCATTTCACAAGGGATTTCCATGCTTATATTATCTGGTGTGTCCTTGAGCCAGACTTGTATTGATTTTGCAACCAGATTTCTAAACCAGTTTAACAACTAGTTGTTTGCGGTTGCAAGAGTGATACAAGCTGAGCTTCATGGAATCAAATTCAATATTGTAGTGTAAGCATTTAATAACGCTGTGTTATTAATATCTGGTAGACTGACCATCAGGATTACTGTGAAGTCTGCCAACAAGGTGGAGAGATCATATTGTGCGATACCTGTCCCAGAGCCTACCATCTGGTGTGCCTTGATCCCGAGATGGAGACTGCTCCTGAAGGCAAGTGGAGCTGCCCTCACTGTGTAAGTTTTGAAAAAACTTATTTGAAACGCAAAAATATTAAATTTGTTGGATTTAACCATTTTATAAGTGAACACATTCATTTTTCAGGGTTTTTTTCTACAGAAGTGATTAAAATGTCTGATTTTAGTAATCTTTATTTTTTCATGTTTTTGAGGACAATATATCTTTAAGGGTCCCGAATTTGTCCCTTTATGATTTTAGTAAGTGTATAATGCTCTTTTGAAGACATTCCTTTGAATTGCAAGATTATAGAAAAATTTCCATTGTTTAAAAGTTATTGGGAATTAAGAAGTACTTTCCTTTTGATTCCTGCAGGAAGGAGAAGGAATCCAAGCGGAAGAGGAGCCAGATGAACACATGGAATTCTGCCGTGTTTGCCATGATGGCGGCGAGTTGCTGTGCTGTGATCAGTGTCCATTGTCATATCATATCTTCTGTCTGAATCCGCCGCTGAAGCAAATACCAGATGGGGAGTGGCTATGTCCACGATGTTCGGTAAAAAGTCCCCTTTTTTTATTAAATATCTTAGTCATTAGAACTGTAATGAATATTAAGAAACAAGCAATTAAGAATACTTATAAAGTTAAAACTTACAGAAATTATCTTCTACTACCATTTTGTATTCTCCTTGAACGTTAACATTGTATTGTATTTCAGTAAGAACAACCACTACAATTTGTACTTATAATGCCTTTCATTTTCAGTGAGGAGAAAAATGGCAAAAGGCTTCCTACTTTCTAGGAGTTTAGAGGTGGTTAAGTTGTCAGGTAGTCTATATTATTTTGACAACTCTGTAACAGTGCTGATTTTGCCATTTTTCCCCTGTTTTATCGTATAAATAAATATATAACAATCACATGTACTTAACCACCGGTACTGTTTATATTTAGCCTGATGGTTTTTACTTTTTGCCTTCTGATTCACATGTGTACTTAAGTGTGAGGTTAAGTGTGAACAATCACTACTGTACTTCCTAATGCTTTGTCTTCTTTCACAGTGTGAACCTCCGAAGGGCAGAGTACAGAAGATACTGACATGGCGTTGGACGACCCCTCCAGTCAACATGGACCCTCTGGATCCAGAGTGTGGCAGTCCAACCAAGAAAGAACCCGGTGTGAAACCAACGCGAGAGTTCTTCTGCAAGTTCCACAGCATGTCATACTGGCACTGTGACTGGGTGTCTGAATTACAGGTATAGTTACTTTACATGCATTAATTTACAAAAATATAGAGTTGTTCCTACTTGATTATAAACAATTTAGGGCTACTGTAGGTAAAGCTCTGCCTACAATATCAAACTAGTTTGGCAAAAAAAGTGGGATGTGGCCAAATATGGTAGTGATATGCCCACATTTTTGTCACATAAAGTTTGACAGTGTAGACAGAGCTTTAAAATATACCGGGTGCAGGCTACACTTAATTTTATCTTTAATTCTATCATATTTTTTTCTGTCAATAGCTTGAAGTTTTTCACACCATCATGCATCGTAACTACATCCGCAAAACAGACATGGAAGAACCACCTCCGCTAGAAGATGGGGAGAGCTACGGTGGAGCGAATGACCCTAAGAAGCAAGAGGCACCAAAACCAGATGATGATGTTGGAGATCCAGATCATCTGGATCTTGAGAAACGTTTCTATCGCTACGGCATTTCACCAGATTGGCTTCAGATCCAGAGGATCATCAACATGAAGACGGATCGTTCTGGTTGCAACTGGTACTTCATCAAATGGAGAATGCTGCCATACGACCAGTGTGCTTGGGAACTGGAGGATGCGGTGCGCAAAATGCCAGATGGACAGAAACAAATAGATTATTTCTTTAATTTGAAGTAAGTAACTCCACTGAGGTTTGTTGATGGCCTTTACCAAGTGCACTGGAGTACAGAATATGCTGACATATCGTTGGTCAACTCCTAGTCAATATGGACCCTCTAGATCATGAGGGTGGCAGTTTACTTTATCAATGGTCTTTACAAAAAAATGTGATTGTAACCTCTAAAGGGCAGAGTACTGCATATACTGACGTCGTTAGAAAACTCATCCAGTCAATATTGACCATCTAGATCCAGAGTGTGGCAGTTCACTTTATCATGAGATTTGTCGATGGCCTCTACCAAAAATTGTGATTTTGGTCCATTTTCCTGTCTACTAATTATTTAAGCGATAAAACATCAAAAATGGCCGCAAAAGGAGACTTTGTTATACTTTTTTGTTCTCATTTTTTATAGGGATCAAATTGAATCTAAAGATGGAAAGAAGAAGAAAGATAAAAAGAAGAAAAAAGATGGTGGTGTGAAAGATGACAAAGATAAGAAAAAGGAGAAGAAAGAAAAAGAAAAGTTGGAGCCTGTTGATGTAATTATTAAAATTAATTTGCTTTTTATTTTTTTAAAGTGCAATCCAATTAGATCCTACTAAATTAAACAATTATTTTTGTCCATAAAATAAAAATGAGATATAAATTTATATTAAACTTTGGAAAGATAATTTTTTATTCTATAATACTATATTAGTGTCAAAGGTCACACAATGGTATGAGCAGAGATCTATTTGTATTAGAATGGAATTATGAGTTAGAATAATAATTGAGAATCTGAAATTTGCATGTTACTTTAAAAGCCTTATATGTTCAACTTTTCGTAAATAACGTGAAATTTGTCCTCTTTTATTCTAGACTCGCAAGAAGTACGAGCACCAGCCGGATTTTATCACCGAGTGCGGTGGAACACTTCACGGCTACCAGCTGGAAGGCCTTAACTGGCTACGTTACTCCTGGTCTCACAAGACTGACACTATTCTAGCTGATGAGATGGGGCTTGGAAAGACGATTCAAACCATTGTGTTTTTGTACAGTTTATTTAAAGAGGTATGTGATTGTATTTAGTTTTCATTATAAGGAAATTATTATTCACCATACTATAATGATCTGTTCTAAAAGATTGTGACCTAAAGACATGTGATTGGGTTGAATTGAGAGTTTAACCAAGTTTGCATATTCTGTTTTCCTGTTCTTTTCCTCTAAATCTGGAAAACTTGCTTTATTGAATTTGTGCCTTCTTCTTCCACACTTTAATTTAGTTTTTTTTATTGTTTTCATTTTTTTAAATGTTCACCATACTATAATTGTGCCCTAAAGACTTACAAACAACTTGATTTATTGAAATGCTAGTTTAATCACATTGACAAATTATGTTTTCCTGTTCCATTTTTAAATTTAAAACAATGCACTTTAAAAAAAATTGTGTTCCTTCCAAATACATTAATTATGGGATGTATTTTGGCTAGTTGAAGCAGTCAGGTTTTATATAACTTGTTATAGTTATTTGTATTTGTGAGTAAGCCCAAACCAAATTTCATGTTCAATAACAATGAAGAATTTCGTTATTTTAGGGACATTCAAAAGGCCCATTCATCATTAGTGCGCCACTGTCGACCATCGTCAACTGGGAACGTGAATTTGAATACTGGGCTCCAGATTTTTATGTTGTTACATACATAGGAGATAAAGACAGCAGAGCTGTTATAAGGTGAGTGAAAATATATACAAGGATATACCAATACAACTCTTGATAGGCCGTAAACAAATTTACATAATGTACGATCAAACACCTGTAAATAGGATTTATGATTTTGTTACTTGAAAGGCGTTGCTTAGTCACGCATGTCTATGGATTTCTTACGCAGACTTAATTTCATAATTATGCTCGCTTTCATAGATCGCTGTTTTGTTAGATATGATATAAAATATTTTTTTTCTCAGATTTTTCTATTACATTACACACTTACATTATTTAAAGCAAATCATTTTTTTTTCATTCAACAGAGAGCATGAGTTCTCATTTGAAGACGATGCTGTAAAGGGCGGTAAAAAAGCGTACAGGATGCGCAAAGATTGCCCGGTCAAATTCCACGTTTTGTTGACCTCCTATGAACTGTGCAGCATCGATGCTGGAACGTTACAGTCTGTCGACTGGGAAGTACTGGTAGTGGACGAAGCACACAGACTCAAGAACAATCAGTCTAAGGTACTTAAATATTGAACTGAAGGAATTGAAATTAAAAATAATCCTTTTTACTTATTTTACAAAATAATACTGAAAGGCAATGAAGAAGAAATAGGGGAAAAACATATTAAACCTAAAGTCTGTCTACACTATGAAACTTTATATGATAAAAAGAATGTGATGTGCCCATATATGGATATGATAATGTCGTATCACTACCATATTTGGGCACATCACACTTTTTTTGTCACTCTAGTTGGATAGTGTAGACAAAGCTTTTTACAATAAGTTATAGGTAAATAGTAATAGTTACAAGTACCTACAACTCTGCCAACACTATCAAACTAGTTTGAAAAAAAAATGTGATGTGGCCAAATATGGTAGTAATAATAATGACATCATGTCCATATATGGGCACATCACATTTTTTGTCACATAAAGTTTGATATTGTAGACAGAGCTTAAGGCACACGTACTGTGTGTAGAATCTCTGACCTCTAGTTGAACTTGTGCAGGGTAAATTGGACCCTGGACGCGTAGTAGGCGAATGCAATGCTAGCGTGTTTAGAACAAGTTTAGAAGGAAACATCATGAACCACCTAGCTGCTTTAATTTTGTATGGCTTAGTCCAGGACTAGTTAGTCAGGTTTCATGAATACCATATCAATGATAGTCCAGGATTATCCTTAGTCCTGGACTAGATAGTGCCCTTTCATGAATACGGGCCTTAGTGTTTAACTTTATTGTAAACATTTTCTTTGATCTTGTTTGCAGTTTTTCCGTATCCTGAGTGGTTACGCTATCCAGTCTAAACTCCTCCTTACTGGTACACCGCTTCAGAATAACCTGGAGGAGTTGTTCCATCTTCTCAACTTTATGGCTTCCTCAAAATTCAAGTAAGTAGCTGTATTTGTTTTGCTTTTGTAAAAGATTAAGTATATTGACCTAATTTGGCAAGGCCATGTTCATCACTGACTAAGAGAATCACCCTTTAAAATTAGGATTTTAACCTTATACTGTAGAAGCCATCCCTTTTGACCCCTCTATTCAGGTGATAACCCTATTAAATGGACACTTTCCTGTACAACAAACACATGGAAAATATATTTTAACAGGGCTCGCAGAATCCTAAAATATTTGGATTTAGATTTTGGTTGCCCTCATCATTTTTTTACTTGCCCACTATTTTAACTTAATTTTAACGTTTTATACCGCGACTGCACCGCGAAAAAACGTCGGTGAAAAACGCCTATGCTTAATACACACTATGGTGTTTTTTTCGATGGATTTTAAAGTAGTGAAAACAATTTTTCAAATTTTTTCAATTACACAGTGATGTAGGCCAATCTTTTAAGAACATTTTACAGTAATTTATTTTCTCATACGATCCTCCGTACAAGAGTTGCGATTGTTTAATTAACATGGTGTCCTGAAATCCCTTGAAAACGCTATGTTATTTCTGTTGGTTACGCTTCGTTGCACGGCATTGTTTGTCATCGATCGAAGATGTGTTCCGTTTCGTGAATGAAAAAGGCGTATTCACGTGGGTTTACTTTGGGAGCAAAAACGTTTTGCTTCTATTGTGCAATGAAATTCCGAAAACAAGCTATTTTGCGATATTTAAAATGTAGTGGCCTAGACATGGCACTAATTATCTTACAATTATTTAATAGATATATCTAAAATATTGCCTATAGAAATGTAGGCCTCCTAGGCCTAAACAGTTTAAACAAAGTACTTATGAAGGTGATGAGCTTGTAACGCGTTGAAATCATAGAGAAGAAAAAAAAAACAAATATCAACTGACGTCCGTCTACGTGACGTGAAAAAACTCACAGCAGCTGCCGTACGTAGTAGGAGCACATGGGTACGGTGTGTGGAGAGTGCGGGCTTGTGGAAGTTTACTTGTTGTTTCAGTAGAAGCTCGCACAGGTTGGATAAAAACAACCATCTGCTCGCACAAGTTGGTGATTGAAAACAACACAAGGGAACTGTGCCAAATTGTGGTGAAAACCACGTGCTCCGCCAAGTTGGAGTTTTTGAAAGTTCAACTCTCGGCGATACCCGAAGAAGTGTATTATTTTCAATGTTGATAATAAAAAATATACTGTAACTATTTAAGTATTCAATGTATTTATTAAATAAATTATTAGGCCTATTAAATTTATATTCTGTAATATTTATTAAAAAAATGGTAGGCCTACTTGCCTTTGTTAAAAACATCGGCCGCCGCCTATTTGGCACAGACAATTAAAATTACGTATCTATTATAATTTAATAATATACTGTATTTTCAATACAACTGTACATTTGAACAATAATTATACAGTAATTCAGCAAATTATTTATTACACACAAAATACATAACATGAATGTAATTAAACATAGGCCTAATCTACTGTAGGCCACATAATTAATACTAAGTAGTAGATTCAGATTTTATTACCACCGTAAAATGATGTCGATAATTGAGAAAAACAAAAACATACTAGCCCCTATTTTATTTGGTTTATAGTATAACTAGGGAGTTGTTAATTAGAAACTCCCTGGTATAATAACTTCAAATAAGTTAAAAGCCGAGAGTTCAACGCTTCCTATTTTGCGATCAATGGATGCCGCAAGAGACCGCGTGCTATATGACAGACCTGGAAACTCTATACGCAACGACTTGATACGCCCGACTGCATAGAAACACATGTTTTGGCTCCTGGAGATAACGTTCCATACCACCGAATTCCGATCCATACATTTACTTAACAAACACTACACTGGTCTCGACGTCAAGAGAATTCGTTCGTGCGCGACTATTATTTTCATTGTTACAGTTTTTCACAACCCCTGTAAAACATCGTGGACATTTTCGGTGATTTTAAGAGGTTGCCCGTCGGGACATGACATGTCATGGTTGCCGCGGGACGTCGGGCAAGCGATTCTGCGAGCCCTGTTTAACACTACAGTCGATCCCGATTCAGGGACACCCCCATTAAGTTTTACTGTACCAATGATATATTTGTATTTATTATTTTCTTTCCAGCAATCTTCAATTGTTCTTAGAAGAATTTGAAGATATATCAAAGGAAGACCAGATTAAAAAACTGCATGACATGTTAGGACCTCACATGTTGCGTCGACTCAAGGCAGATGTGCTTAAGAATATGCCTTCAAAGAGCGAGTTCATTGTCCGTGTTGACCTTTCACCCCTCCAAAAGTAAGTTCATGGGATTTTTTTTCTTTAATAGGGTTCTGATGGTCCCACATGCGTTTTTTCGTGTGGTTAAGTGTAATTCTTTTTGTGGATCCAACCAAGGCAATCTAATAACAGGGTGCTCCAGAGATCAAAGGGGGTATCTGTGGCTGCGACATGATCAGTACCACACCCCTTATGTTTGAGTGAATGTTTGGAGTGTAAGGGTTAAACATGCAATGTGTTCTTCAATTTTGTAGTAGGTATACCATTGAATTATTGAATAGTACGAATGTTTATATTGCCTTTATTTACAGGAAATACTACAAGTACATCTTGACACGTAACTTTGAAGCTTTGAACACAAAAGGTAGCGGGCACCAAGTGTCACTACTTAACATTATGATGGACCTCAAGAAATGCTGTAACCATCCCTACCTATTCCCTACAGCAGCAATGGTTAGCGTTCATTGTTTTTATTTATTTATAACACACCTGTTTCTGTGGTGTATTCTTGTCATTTGATTGGTTGATTTCTTCTGTTACCACGATGTATTGGGTACATTGCTCCGTCAGCCTTTTGTAAACATTGAAAAGTGTATGATGAACTTGATCTGCAAAAACCAACCTGCAGGGCCAAATACCAATGCTACACAATAAGCACCTTATTGCTACACTATCAAACTTGATGTGACAAAAAATATAATATGCCCATACGTGGACATGATGATGTCTTACTCTACCATTTTTGGGCATATCACTACCATATTTGGGCACATCCCTGCCATATATTGTAGACAGAGCTTACTACAAAGCTATGTTTCCTACATTCAAATTTATCAAAAATGTGGTATGATAGTGTTCCATGAACTATTACTATATAACTGCTCTACCTTCAGACTAAATCTATATTGTTGCATTTTGAATAGGCCTTGTCTTCGATATTCGTGGTTGTAGGTTGATAGTGTTTAAATCATATATATTTTGCTATAATACACAGGAAGCGCCTCGTCTGCCCAATGGTGCTTTTGAAGTGAATTCCTTGACCAAGTCTGCTGGCAAATTGACCCTACTCAGCAAGATGCTAACAAAACTCAAAGTGGATGGACATAGAGTGCTCATCTTTTCACAGGTATGGTAATAAATTCATTTCAAAATGGTTGTGTAATTTCTGAATGATTTTGTGAAGCTCTTCTTTCACAAAGATAATCATTCGCGGATGACTGATTTTGAAGGTTTCCACAATAAGCCATTGTCATGTTGCATTTCGAGTGGTAAATAAAATACAGTAGAATCCCTTCTTTTGGGACACTTTCCTTTCCAAGGCCCACTATTTGTTTTAACATCACAGTCAACCCCTATGAAGGCGACCCCAAATGTCTCTAAAGGTGTCCCTTTAATGGAGGTTCTACTCTGTGCCTCTTGTAGCTATGATTATGCTTAATATTGTGACAAATGATTTAGTATCCCATCATGGAACAGAAAATAGTTTATCAATGATTAGTAAATTCATTTAATCTTTTAAATTAGTTTTAATGCAGCATAAAAAGGTTATTTTCCTCTTGTGTATTTTTTGTTTAAAGATGACGAAAGTTCTTGATTTACTTGAGGACTTCTGTGAAGGTGAAGGCTATAAATACGAACGTATAGATGGCGGTATTACGGGAAGTCTGCGACAAGAAGCTATTGATAGATTCAACTGTGAGTAAAAATAGTACTGGCGTATAGTTCCGTGTTACAACTTTCACTCACACGACAGTGGTTGACTCGCAATGCAGTGACTGTGTTGTTCTTACTAAATCGTTGTTTGAATTAGAATGTGTTGATAACTGAATTGATTATATTCTTAATTATGAAAAGTCAAATTATGCAAACATACTAATTATGCAAATGACCTAATTATGCAAAAAGCCTCATTATGCAAGCAGCTATATTATGGAAACATGCTGACAATTTAATTATACAGACAATTTAATTATGCAGACAACTTAATTATGCAAACATTAACAACTTAATTATGTAGACAATTTAATTATACAAACAAATAATTATGCAGACAACTAAATTATGCGAACAACTTAATTATGCCTTCCACAGCACCTGGTGCTCCACAGATGGTGTTCCTCCTCTCCACCCGTGCTGGTGGTCTTGGAATCAATCTGGCAACGGCAGACACTGTGATCATCTACGATTCTGATTGGAACCCTCACAACGACATCCAAGCGTTCAGTCGTGCGCATCGTATTGGTCAATGCAACAAGGTCATGATATATAGGTTTGTGACGAGGTCATCCGTTGAAGAGCGTATTACACAGGTTTGAGTTCTCTATTCTTAAAATTTAATTTGTTTTAAATACTTTATACACCAATGAAAAGAGGATTTTACTATTTATAAGTTACCATATTGTATTATGTCATGTATTAGGTAGCAAAGAAGAAGATGATGTTGACTCACTTGGTGGTGCGGTCTGGTCTTGGAGCAGGCAGCACGAGCAAAGCTGCCATGAGTAAGAAGGAACTGGATGACATCCTGAAGTTTGGAACGGAAGAACTCTTCAAAGATGAGGATGGAAAAGGTTAAGATGCTCTTTTTTAACTTTTATTTAGAAACTTTATTGATACAAAGGTGCATCCACAGAAATATGATACAAAATATATACAATACTATACAAATATTTACTTGGCTGAGGGCATGGTTAAAAATATAGGCTAAAGTGATCTGGAGACTATACTATATCCCGCATGACAATAACTATAGACCGCCGATTAACCAATCAGATGCCGTGAATTGAAAGGTGTATATAATAACAAATATATCAGACCTATTTGGAAAAATGAAATATCGGAAGGGTGCTGGTATATAATAATGACTACTAGCTACCTTGTCATCTGCCATTTAGCAGGTCCATGACAGTCTTCTTTCCCAATGATTCTCTATTTAGTGTTTCTTCTGTTAGTTCCGAATATGTATATTTATTTTTTAATCTATCAAGCATAGCTATCTTTTTTCTTCCTGTTCTTGTTTTGGTACTGTCTCAAATAACCGTCTCACAGAGACATCTGGTAGCCATTGACTTAAAGTTGGCATTTGGATGTGTTACTTTTAAATGTACAGTACGAGAGTGACTACTACCAAATTGCACAGTCACAAAACAACTTATAAAACAGTTCATATATACAGTTAAGACATTGCTGGGAATTATAAATTTCTGTTGAAGCAGGCTCCAATGAAGTTGCATCTAGTAAGTTGACTTTGTTGTACAACTCTATCAAGTACTGATGGTATCTTCCGACCTTTTCGTTTATTTTGTGTTGTGTGAAAAGTAAGAATTTTTGTAGGATCTTCATTTTCTTTTCTAATTACATGTCCGATCCAGTTGAATTGTTGCTTGTAGACATATTCTTCTAGCGGTTGACAGCCAGTAATTTTGTAGAGATCGTCATTATCAATTACGTAACGCCAGTCTATATAGTTTTCATCTGTTTCTTTATGTCTACATGGTTTGGTGGGCAGACCCTTTGAAAGCCATTCACTAGCATTCTTCTTAGGAAGGTTTTGTATGTTGTGCTAAGTTTGGACATTTCACTTCCTGTTGCCCTCCAAGCATGGCAACCATAGGTGAGTCTACTCCTAACTAGACCATTAAGAAACATCATTCTTGTTTGTAGGTGGATCGTTCTGTTGGTAAGCAATGCCCTATTCTCTGCAAATGCTCCTTTGGCTGAATTGATTCTGTATTTTACTTCTTGATCTCCAATATGAACATCATTGTAGGTAGCCCATACACCAAGGTATCTAAAGTGTGTTACGTTGTTAATGTGTATGCCGCCAATTTGTTTGATGCATCTTGGGTATTCTTCAACTTCCTCTTTCCAGTTCTATATAATGGTTTCTGTTTTGGGGGCACTAATTCTTAGACCAAATTCCAGACAAACTTCATTCAAGATGTTCACAATGGTTTGCAGTTCTTCTTGTGACCAGGAGCTTACAGCAAAGTCGTCAGCATAGCCACTTTCAAAGTCGTCATAGATGCCCCTTGACGGTGCTTTACATCTTTGAGCACGATTTGTAGCTTCAATAGGAATTAGGTATTGTATCATTAGGCCATCCAAACTAGCATCTTTACAGCGTTGTTTGAACACTCTAATAACGTAATCAAAATATTGGTTAAACATGCTTGTACTCTCAATACCACCCTGTCGCACACCAGAAGATGTTTCGAACTTATCATCACTCGGATCGTTGTCAGCAAGGTATGCTTTCGTTGAGCTGTACAGTGATTGTATTATGTCAATCATAGTAGTAGACTGGTTTAAGTGAAACCTATTACAAATGCTTAGGAAAAGAAGATTACGATTCACATGGTCGAATGCTGCTGTTAAATCAATGAAGCATGTATAGAGTTTGCGATTTGAGCGATATGCAATTTCCTGGATCTGCTTGATTACATATATAGCATCATTGCACCCTCTGTTGGACCTGAATCCAAACTGTGTGCGTAGAAGTTGACTTTCATAAAAGATGGAAAAACGTGAAAGAATGATAACCATAAGTATTTTTGAAAAAGTAGACCCAAGTTTACCTTCATATATTCCTTCTATCACATTTTTCGATAATCCTCCTTCCCTATCCTTCCAATCCATTGACTATTAGTTAATTTAATTATATACGAAATATAAGGGTAAGAATAGTTGTTTAAGATAAGGCTTGCATTCCAATCCAATAATTTGGAGACAGGCATTTTATCCACTTTTTGAATCATCATGGTGTGTAGTATCTTTAGTAACCTGAAACAATGAATAATGAACTTGGTTTCTTCACATAGTTTCTCATTCTATTTATCTCTATAAATAAATACATTATCTTTTGTCTTTATTTTCAGACGAAGAAACTGTGATCCGTTGGGACGAGAAGGCAGTTGCTGATCTTCTGGATCGTGACAAAGAGGTGAAAGAAGAAGAAGACGACGAAGAGGAAGAGAAGGAGTGGGGTGCCAATGAATACCTGAGCTCTTTCAAAGTGGCAAGCTACACCACTAAACAAGAGGAGGAGTCTGATGAAGAAGAGACAGAGGTTATCAAGCAAGAGCTGGAGCCTTCGGATCCGGCCTACTGGGAAAAGCTGCTCCGCCATCATTACGAACAACAGCAAGAAGATTTGGCACGTACCCTTGGAAAGGGAAAGCGGATCCGGAAGCAAGTGAACTACAACGATGGGGCTCAGGGAGACGCTGGTAATTTTTTTTAATGATATTTTCATTCAAACTTGTCGTATTTAGGTTGCTTCATTTTAATCATCTGACTTTAAACCTTCTGTTTTAACCATGTTATTAGGCTTCCATTGCATTATACAGGCTCACATCAATGTCTGTGCATGCCCATAAATTAATTTCCGCTCTGATAGCTTCTGCAACTACTGTCATTTACTATCACTATGGAGATGCTATAAACAAAAAATATTTATTACAAAAAACGCTGCTCGACTTTTTAACACAACAGTTTTAATTCTACAGATTCTTTTTATTTTGCATTGTTTATTGTCTTCTATGGCTCATCATTAAAGATATATTGCCAACCCATATTCCCCCCCCCCCCCCTAAACTTTGAATAGGCCAATTCTGTTATTTTCATTCTTCACAGTATTTTTATTACTCTTACTATTTACATAATTGCTTGAATATGCCTTGCTGATCTATTTACAAATATTATTCATTTTTCAGCATGGGATGACAAACTGAGTGACTACAACAGTGACTATTCAGTACACACAGATGAAGAGGAAGATGAAGACTTTGATGAAAAGTCAGAGCGTAAGTAGATAATGATGACCTAGCCTATAGTGATGTCATATCACTACTATATTTGGGCATATCACTACCATATTGGGGCACATCACAGTTCTTTTGTCAATCTAGTTGAATAGTGTAGACAGAACTTTATATTCTTGAAGATAACTTGGTTATTTTATTTTAAGAGGACGATTATGTGTTCACTTCTTGAACAGCCTGCATAACCTGTTTGATTAATATAAATTTTAAATTGAAATTGTTTATGGCATGCCGATCTATGTTATATATATATATATATATTATCTGTATTTAATTGTTAACCGTTTTTTATGTTGTATTGTTTTATGTTTCAAACCTGTTAGTGGCGGTATTTATCGCTGTTGGTTTTGACTGAATAAAATAAAAAATAAAAATAACCTATTGTATGAAAATGTTTGATCTTCTCTAAAAAATGTAATAAAATAATTCTTTTGTAGTTCGACGTAGCAGAAGACAGGAGAGAGACAAAGATAAGTTGCCACCTCTATTGGCTAGAGTTGGTGGTAGTATTGAGGTAAATTTTACACTGCATTGTACAGTATGAACAACTCCCATATATGGACACTATGACGTCATATCACTACCATATTTGAGCAGATCACACTAGTGTGATATTGTAGACAGAGCATTAGAAATTCTTTAATTTTCACACAATGTGTTTTTTTAGGTATTGGGATTCAATGCTCGACAACGGAAGGCTTTCCTAAATGCCATTATGCGATGGGGCATGCCACCCCAAGATCCTTTCAACTCACAGTGGATGGTTCGTGATCTACGCGGAAAGCCAGAAAAACATTTCAAGTAAGTAAATTTGGTTATGGTGTACACTAAAAACAGTAATGTTCATATTTTCAAATAAAGAAAAAAACGTAGAAAACATTAAATGATTAATTCTTTTATAATTTTTAATTCATAGAGCTTACGTGTCGCTGTTTATGCGTCACCTGTGTGAACCTGGTTCAGACAACACCGAAACATTTTCTGATGGCGTGCCACGAGAAGGCTTGTCACGACAACATGTGTTGACCAGGATTGGCGTTATGAGTCTTATCAGAAAGAAGGTATGTTCTTTTCTTTATGCTTTTAAAATTGTCTTGTGAGCATTCAGTCTTGATAGCGTGGACTGTATAATGTTTTTTAAACCATTTATACAACCCTTCCTAAATATCCTTATTGAACATGCTTCATAAAAAAAACATGTACGTATTCATGAATGATAGTTAATATAAAAACCAGATGAAAATATTTTTTGACAAGCAAAAAAACTGTTTCTTAATATTTATTTTCATATTTTTAGGTTCTAGAATTTGAACCAGTTAATGGAAAAATAAGTTTACCAGGATCAGTGGATGTCAATGCTTTGAATGTCAAGCTAGGCTCGCGCCAATCTTCAGCAACGCCATCACCTGTGCCGACTCCAAAGAATGTTGGTTCACCAGCAGTCAATGCAGACACCAAGACTAAGGTTGAAAATCTTAAAGATGAAGCCAAGTCAGAGGCAGCCTCACCAGCTCCAGGCTCTCCAGCATTGGATGCTGCAAAAGAAGAGGCAAAATCGTCTGCAAGTTCTCCAGCACCAGATGCTAAAAAAACTGATGAAGGTGAAGTCAAAGAAAAGGCAGAGGAAGAAGGAAATGAAAAGGAAGAAAAGAAAGATGTAGTGGAACCTGAGAAAGAAGCACATCAACCTGAAGATAAGAAAGCTGATGAGAAAGAAGAGAAAATGGAAACTGATGCTAAACCAGATAAAGAAGAGTCAAATGAAGAGAAAAAAGATGAAGGAACTGAGAAGGAAGAAAAGATGGACGTTGATCCATCTAAAGAAGAAAAGAATGAAGAGAAAGAGGCAGAAGTTGCACAGAAAGAGGGAGAAGAAAAGAAGTCTGAAGAATCAAAGGAAGAGAATAAGGAAACTGCAGCTGAAGTGAAGGAAACTGGAGACCAAGAGAAGAAAACAGAAGACCAAGAGAAGAAAACAGAAGACAAAGAGAAGAAAACAGAAGACAAGGAAAAACAGGAAGAAAAGAAGGGTGAGAAAGAAGAAGAGAATGAAGGCAAGAAAGAGGAAAAAGCAGAGAAAGCTGGTGATGCAACAAAGACAGTTGATGTAACAAAGACAGTTGATGTAAAAGAAGAAAAGAAAGAAGTAAAAGATGAAGATAAAGTTTTGAAGGAGGAGAAGAAGGATGATAAGACGTTTGTGTTCAATATTGCTGATGGCGGCTTCACAGAACTGCACACTCTCTGGTTGAATGAAGAAAGAGCTGCCAAGAGTTCCGGTGACAGAGGTGATGAGATCTGGCACAGAAAGCATGACTTCTGGCTGCTGAGTGGCATTGTAAAGTATCCTTTTTGTGTAATGAATAATGTGCTTGTTATCAGGTTATACAGGCGTACACACAATGTTATATTTTGAAAGCCTTTAGTGCACAAAGTTTTTATAAACTGTGCTTTATAGTACTTTATGATGAAGAGTGCAAACAATCATGGTTTTAAAGCCTTTTTAGGAAAAGTAGATTATGATACGATCGGAAGCTTCCTTGACCACGTTTGTAGACATGGATATGGACGTTGGCAGGACATTCAAAATGACCAGTGCTACTTATTGATCAATGAACCCTTCAAAGTAGATGTTGGAAAGGGAAATTACCTTGAGATGAAGAACAAGTTTCTTGCAAGAAGATTTAAGGTAAGATCTGATACTATTTAAGTTAGTTTTGACCTTTGTAATCTAGTGAGCATGGTACGTGACTACAGGACAAATATAGTGTACACTAAATTGGCCAAGCTATGTATAGGTATAGCATTGGTAGCTTAGGCCTAGCCTAAATTTCTTGAATGAAAGCTGGTATCATAGTGATAGGATCTAGGCCCTAACCTAATCAGTTGTCATAGTGGATGTGCAAATCGAATAGTCCCTCAGAACCACTTTCACAATCGTTTCCACAATCCAAGATGTTCTATGGACCATTCATATAATATATAATTTGTATTCTATAGCTTCTTGAGCAAGCTCTTGTTATTGAAGAGCAACTACGACGTGCAGCTTACTTGAACCTTACCCAGGACCCCAACCACCCGGCCATGGCTTTAAATGCCCGTTTCGCTGAAGTCGAATGCCTTGCTGAAAGCCATCAACATCTTTCCAAGGAGAGTCTGGCTGGCAATAAGCCAGCTAATGCTGTACTGCACAAAGGTAAATTGATTTGCCTGGCTATCATTTTTAATACAGTGTAACCTCTATTAAGGGGACTTCTCAGGACCCACCAAATATCCCCTAACGCTTGGTTCCCACTGGGATGCAGTGCAAGGACATAATCGTAACGCAAGCAAGTTGACAATTCGAATAAAAATTGGTTGTGTTTAAATCCTTGTGTTGTGTCCTAGTGGGAATCAAGCATTAATAGAAATGTTCCCTGAATAGAAGTTTGCCGGAATTTTTAACATATATTGCCCTTTGTTCATTTCACAGGAAAGTGTCCCCTGAATAGGAGGGGTTTCTACTTTAACTTGATTAAATTGTGCCAGTGCTTTCAAAACTATCATTTAGGTGGTTGAATCCAATTAACATTCCAGATTGGTTTAGCATCTCTTTATCAAAATGAATATTTCTCTCTTACACACTGGTGGGTATTTCCTTTATGTCTTATAAATGGTTAAATATTTTTGTTTTATCATCAGTGTTGAACCAATTGGAGGAGCTCCTAAGCGACATGAAGTCAGATGTGGCCCGTCTTCCGGCCACGCTGTCTCGTATTCCACCAGTAGCAGCAAGACTCCAAATGACGGAGCGCAACATCCTTAGCAGACTTGCCACAAGAGACTCTGCATCCAAGACTCTTGCTCAGTCCCAGCAGCCATCCCAAGCTGCTGCAGCTCCCCCTCCACAACCGGTAGCTGCACATTCATCAGAGGTAAGAGTCACTTGTGGTCACAATGCTAAACTATAGTGAATTCAAATCCAATCAAAGGTCAAATGCTATCCAACCTATGAAACATTACCTAAAGATTTTTTTTATATTTTGATAAAATACATGAATAAGAAAATTTTTAAAAGAAATCATTTGTATTGTACAAGAGTAAGCCCTCTAAATCCCCAAAGGGGGATTTACATTCTGAGCAATACTTGAGCAAGTCACTGCAATAAACAGTGTGCATGATTACCAAAAATAAACTTGCTTAATTGCATAAATAGGTTGAAGAGCGTAGTGTAGCTCGGTGGTTAAGGTGCTTGCCTTCCGATCCCAAGGTCCAGGGTTCAATCCTGACCTAGTGCAAGGGTTGTAAATCGTTACTATTTCAACTCCACTCCCTAAGCCCCAAAAAAGACATCCTTTAATTGGCGAGTTACTCGCTCTTAGATGCATAAAGAGTTAGTTACTGCAGTAGAATAATTTTTGCATTGTCCTTTATTGTTAAAATTGTTTTCTGTTGAAAATGTATGTCAATTATGGCTATTCTGTTATTATCTGCAGTCGGCTCAATCAAGCCAGCACCAACATGGCTCTTTTAGTTCTCAAAATCCATACGCATCGTACAAGGCTAACAGTAGTTTTGGGGGCAGTTTTGCTACCAACTACACAATGTACAGACCATCAAGCCAATATGGAAACCAATACACCAACAAAAAAAGTAAGTTATTTTACATTCTTTTATTTCTTGGTCCTTTTTTTATTAAAATAACATTTTGAAAGTATATATTTTTAGTTATTAATATGCATGATATGCAAATGTTTGATTTGAATATTTTAGTTCTGTTGATGTTGATTGGTTAACAATTATTAACATAATATAATACTAAATTTGAAGTATGTATATACCAAATCATTATATCATTATCATTTTTGGCAAATTATAAAAAATATCTATCACTTTATCACATCATTTTTAATATAATATACAGCAGAATCCCTATTAAAGGGCCTTTCACACCTGCTCCGGCACAGTTCCGGTCCGGTGACGGCAAATCCAATCGAACGTCAATGTTTCGTTTTTACGCGCATATCGATTGGTGCTTGGCCGCGTGGAGCGTCATGAAAACGAAACATTGGCGTTCGATTCGCCGGACCGGAACCGTGCCGGAACAGGTGTTAATACCCAATAAAGTGTTACGTGGAGGTGTCCCCTAAATAAAGGTTTGCCATAGTGTTAAAACATATGTTGCCGCCTGTTTTTACACATAAAGTGTCCCTTTAATAGAGGTTTTACTGTATAACTGTTTCAATATGCCATTATTATACCAGTATCATTTTCAGCATCATATCAATATTGCTATATTGATATCATTTTTAATATATAGATATACAGTAGAACCAGTGTTTTACGTACCCAGATTTTACGTTCCCTGGATTTTACGTACGCTTGAAATAACAGATGACGTCATCATTTTCTTACAACAACAAAGCATAATAAAAATGGCTGTGTGAGGAATTCTGCTGTGTGAAACAAGCTACACGCGTGCATTTCCCCACAGCAGCGACTGTTTTTATTGATGGAAAATACAAGAACATTGATATTTTAATTTACACTTTATTTAAACATCGCACAGCCTGTATATACTGTACTTTTTTAGTTAGGCCTCACATCTTGTTAGGCCTGCTAGCCTGGCCAGGCCTAGCTAGTGACCACCTGCATGCTGTACAGTAAAGTAGGCAAACACGGGTAGCCTTTATACATTAGCTACGATCTTTACGTATTTGAGGTCAATTTAAGATCAACCTTGATTTTACGAATCCTGTGTTTTACGTACGCCTTTCGTACGTAAAATGAAGGTTCTACTGTATTAATATTCTTTTCAGCATCATATCATTGTCATTATCACTATCATCGTTATCACTTCCCATAGTTTCTCATCACCATCATGTTTTATCATTAACTTCATATATACCAGCTTATCAGTTTCATTGTATGTAGTAGTCAATACCCTACTATCTGCATCTGCTCATTTTTACATGGGAAAAACTTGTTCCGTTTGCTAACCACAGGTGCACAGCCTGTACCCCAAGGTAATGTACAGGTGTTACCAGGCTCTAGCCAACCACAGGTGGTGAAATCACATCAACCATCTACAAGCAACTATTATTCAACAATGCTGAGTAATGCGTCGAGTGCCATCTCAAACTCCAAAGGTAAACACAGTAGAACTCCTGTTAAGGGACAACTTCGGGGACCCAATAAAGGATTCACTTAATAATAGGTGGCAGGGGCCATATCCAAGTATTTATTTGACAATGGAGCACTATTACTCACAAGTCAGAAATCACATTTTAGTTTTGGTCTCGGCAAAAGATTTTCTTAAATTATGCAGTGGCAATCCTGGATTTTGAAATGGGGGAAGGGGAGGGGGGACGCAGGGCCTAGAAATGGTGAAATGAAGGACTGAGCTTAATTTGATATACTATCAAACCGCCCCTGCATTATGAGTACCGAATGGTCTCCTATTTTTTCTAAAGGTCCAATTTTTATTGAATCTAAATCTGAAATTAAAACCTTTGGTGTCCCCAGAATATAGTATTAAAACATGTAATATCCCTCATTAAGTAACTCGTTAATAAGGGTGTCCAATTGGAGGTGTTCTACTGCAGTTATCTGTAATCTATAATATCAATACATCATCAGGAATAGAATGAAACAATTCAACAACGCTTACTATACTAGTTTGATTGAACGAATATTTTGGTGATTTGGTGATTATCAATTTTGAAAGTTCCCTTCTTTTTCCATGTCTACTACTAACATGTATAAGAACATTCATTTATCAACATCTTATGGTTTCTGAAACGAATAATACTTTCCACCGAATGCATGAATATCCCTCCAAAAACATGAATAATATGAGACTTTAAATATGTCATTATTCTGTAAAAAAAAAAAATATTATTTCATTTATAAAAAGACAAAAGAAACGTTTAATTAAATGTATACAATTTCTTTTCATCTCTTTTATAGGTTCACATTCAACAAAAGTAATCCCACCCGCAGCTCATCAAAGCTCAAGTAAATCTAGCAGCGAAGGAGGCTTAGGTGGGTCATCTCAACCCAAGTAGTTCACTACTACTACTCCATCATTCATAAGGTGCTTGGCTTGTAAGCTTAATACTTTACCTAATATCTTTATTTTAAAATTCTCCGTGTCGCATAGCTATGGAAGTATTCGTACAGGTCCTTGAAAACATAGAAAATCATGGAATAATTTTAATTTTTTTATAGGAGAAAAAACGAATATATTTTTTAGGACATTCACAATTATTATGCTTGACATCCTACATTTTCACATAATTGTTAAAAAATTATTGAAATGAACATTTTGGAAGAAGAAAATTTTCTTTTCAATTGGACACCATTGTTCAAATATTAAAAGAATAAACATATAACTCATAAGAAGAAGGTTTTCTTTTTAATTGGAAACAATTTTTAAAAAGTTATTGAAATAATAAGAAGAAGAAAGTTTTCTTTTTATTTGGACATCATTTTTACACTTATTTTCCTTTAATGTGATATTCTACCCTGTCATAAAATAAGGCAAGGAATTGCGGCATCAAAATCAGAAAAAGACTAATTTTTTACCAATATGCGAGATGGAGAATTGTTTTTTTTATAATTTATAAATTTTTTTAGATATATGTTTTAATTTTATTTTCAGTTTCTTTTATTAACGTTTAGTTTTTATCTTCAGTTTTAAGAAAAGATCATTATTTTATCAACAATTTGTTTAATTTGTTTTGTATACACTCTACTAAACATAATTATCATAATTATAGTAATATATTTATTTTAATTGTTTGATTTTTTTTATAATTATGCATTCAATTATGAAATTGTTTTGATCATTTTACTTTACTAGGAGGTACAAATTAATCTAAAATAATAATATTGAATTGTAGGATTTATACTACTATTGCCTGCAACTAAATAAAATAAATATATTGTTTGATTGCACAAATAATAATTAACATGCTGTGTGAATGCATGCTATGGAATTTGACATGCATGTTGCATTGTAGGTACATTTCATTAATAATATAAACTTTGACCTCATGTCTTGACATAATTTAATAATGTATTAAAAGAATATAGATTGTAAATTATCCAGACAGTATAGTATATGAAAATGTGCATTTAACTTAAATTTTAAATGCGTTTGTTGATTAAACTTCTGATTCAAATATAAGCCCACTGTGGGCTTCTGTATGGCATACTTTAATATGTTCAAAATTATTAAAAATTGTACATATCTAATAATATTTTCTTTCATTTTGTAGGTCAAAATCGAGACAGAAACAGGCCTCGTACAGATGAAGTTATTCTTATTGAATAAAAAAAAAATGTAGGATATTGCAGAGGTATTCCAGTTGCATACTAGTTTAATGCAGTAGCAGAAAAACTTAATGAACTATTATTTAAAAGTTAGATTGACCTGTTGATGAACCTTGAACTTGTACATGGTGCTATGTTAGTACTGTACCACCTTTTGTGCTGACACTGACAGTGCATATTATAAACGCCTAAGGTGGATACTGGCCACCCAGGATGGATACTGAAAACTTAGAGTTGATACTAAGCACCCAGGGTGGCTGATAAATACACAGGTTGGCTAATAAACACCCAGGTTTGGTACTAAACACCTACTGTTAATGCTAAACACTTACCATGGATACTAAACACCCAGGTTTGGTACTAAACACCCACTGTTAATGCTAAACACTTAGCATGGATACTAAACACCCAGGTTTGGTACTAAATACCTACTGTTAATACTAAACACTTAGCATGGATACTAAACACCCAAGATCAACACTCAATTTGTAGCAGAGGCAATGTAAATAATAAGCTATTAAATATTGCCATGTTAACGCAGAGACCCATCCCTTCAGATGCTTGTTGTATGAAATGGCTTTTATTTGAAAAATATACTGTAGTTTATTACATATAACATTCACAAGAAATAATTTTCTTCACTCTCAGAAATATAAGCTTGTATATAACGTCAGCATGCTTTTAAGGTTGTGTTGTCAAAATATTTTGCCCATAGGCCAATGAAAGATATTGTTTAGCCATGTCTCCGGCTTTTACCAGGCTATAAGGCTAACCAGCCATGCCTTGGCTACCATTGGATATTGGCTAGCCAAGTCTCTGGATTTTGCCAGGTTATAAGGCTGTCATACCTTGTTCTTGGTGTGTTTTGCATATATGTAGTAAATTTAAGCAAGGCTATCAACAGTCTTGGATAATATAAACTTAATAATTATATACTACAATACAATAAAGTTTTAAGGACATAAATTATTTTTTGAGCATTAAAATTAATATAATAATGAGCGGATGATTTCATGATTTGATAGTTAATTCTTAAATGTTGCTTTTTTAATCTGTTACTAATTTGTTATGAATTGTAATTTAGTAAATGCATGTTTGTAAACTTTTTTTGTATTGTTATATTCAAATAATTTTTTTCCATTTGCAGCAAATATGTAATTGGGAAAATCTGGTTGTATTTATTTAATGCTTAAAATGATAAAAAAGTTAAAGTAAAATAAGAGTAATAACATTGTTGTTTGTTTTTTTTTATTTACTTAAATATACACAAATTGTTTTAAAAATATCTTAACTCTGGATATGTATAATATTACTGTGTTAGGTGGCCGTATGGCCAAATATGCTATTGCTATATACGTGCATATATTATTATAGCCCGCCAAAATAACAGGTCATTATAACCCCCTTTTAAAAAAAAATTTTGACCCTTTTATTTTTTCACGAAACTAGTTACTATGGCCCTATGAGATGATAACACAATATATGGCAATATTTTCGCATAATTATTGAATTTTAAAAAGTGAAAATGTTGGCAATTTTTCGAAAAAAATCCCTGTACTTTAGTACAGGAAAATTTTGTAAAAATGGCAAAATTTTGACCCTTGTATTTTTAAACAAAACTAGTTGCTATGGCTCTATAAGATGATGATAACACAATATATGCGCATATATGGCAAAATTATCGCATAATTATTGAATTTTAAAAATGGTATGTTTTGGCCAAATTTTCCAAAAAATGGCCGATTTTCGACCCTTTTATTTTTTGACATAAATGGTTACTATTGCATAAAAAACATGCGCAGAGTCGAATAATGGGTTCTGCGGATGTCAATTGTGCTATAGTAACCACTTTTGACATAAATGGTTACTATAGTATAATAAACATGTGCAAAGGCGAATAATGGGTTCTGCGCATGTCAATTGTCCTATAGTAACCAGTTTTATTGAAAAATAAAAAGGTCGAAAATTAGCCATTTTTTGAAAAAAATTCCTGTACTATAAGTACTAGTCTGGGTTCCAGACGGAGTTTTGTCTTAATATTAGTTAAAAGATAAATATTTTGGCACAGATGGCGTTTTATACGTATACTACTTGATTTTGGATACTCCGTCTGGGGAAACACGCACAAGTCACGTGGTTTGACACCAAGAATTCTTGGTGCATACGATTATCCGGTTGACTAGTTTCAGCTGCATGCGATTGGCTACTCACTCGTACACCGTGTAAATATTCATATTTCAGAATTTTAAAGACTCAACAACTAAGATGATGCGCATGCGCTATGTTAGGTTTAGACAATGTGTACTTGGGTACATTTATGAAAGTTCTGAAGGCTAGAAATTATTTTATATGCCTAGTACTAGTAGTCTGGTAAACATTTGATGGGAATGGGATCTTTGAAACATGAAAACTCGTCTTGATATATGATAGGCTAGCTTCTCCGCAAATCAAACATTGAATGGATCATTTATTACGCGGAGATAATTTTGATTTAATTCCCACCGAGACCCTGTCCTGTTCTGTGTGGTGGTGTAGCCCTGTTGTGTGCCGGTGGTATGTAGGCCTACTTCATTGGCGTTTTATTTGGCAGGTCATACGTGCGAGTTGAGTAGGACCTACGAAAGAGGCCTAGGCCAAGGACTAAACAATTAATAAACAAAACAACTTGGCATTAGTATTTTATATTTCAACAGTCTCGATCGTACATTAAGCACTGGTAGGCCTACGTACTCGATCTTTTTCATTTTGAAACAAAATGATCATTGGTTGATTCGAAATCCATATTTACATACCGCCCGCCCCATATAGCCAAATACGGTATGATAACCTACGGCATTCTTATCGTATGTTTGCGGTCTGCAAATCGATTTCTATACGTGTTTCACAAGTCTGTATTTTCAGACAAAAATCGCGGTCGAAATAAAAACAAATAAATAAAAAAAAAAGATAATACAGACTTGGGGCAAGTCTATATAAGTACAGGAAAATTTTCGAAAAAATGGCCGATTTTCGACCCTTTTATTTTTTGACATAAATGGTTACTATTGCATAAAAAACATGCGCAGAGTCGAATAATGGGTTCTGCGGATGTCAATTGTGCTATAGTAACCACTTTTGACATAAATGGTTACTATAGTATAATAAACATGCGCAGAGGCGAATAATGGGTTCTGCGCATGTCAATTGTGCTATAGCAACCAGTTTTGTCGAAAAATAAAAATGTCGAAAATTATCCATTTTTTGAAAAATCCCTGTATTATAGTACAGAGAAATTTTCGAAAAAAATGACCGATTTTCGACCCTTTTATTTTTTGACATAAATGGTTACTATAGCATAAAAAACATGCGCAAAGAAGAATAATGGGTTCTGCGCATGTCAATTGGGCTATAGTAACCAATTTTGACATAAATGGTTAAATAGTATAATAAACATGCGGAGAGGTTCTGAGCATGTCAATTGTGCTATAGTAACCAGTTTTATCGAAAAATAAAAAGGTCGAAAATTAGAAATTTTTTTTAAAAATCCCTGTACTATAGTACAGGGAAATTTTCGAAAAAATGACCGATTTTCGACCCTTTTATTTTTTGACATAAATGGTTACTATAGCATAAAAAACATGCGCAGAGGCGAATAATGTGTTCTGAGCATGTCAATTGTGCTATAGTAACCACTTTTGACATAAATGGTTACTATAGTATAATAAACATGCGCAGAGGTGAATAATAGGTTCTGAGCATGTCAATTGTGCTATAGTAACCAGTTTTATTGAAAAATAAAAAGGTCGAAAATTTGCCATTTTTTTTTAAATCTCTGTACAGGGAAAATTTCGAAAAAATGGCCGATTTTCGACCCTTTTATTTTTTTGACATAAATGTTTACTATTGCATAAAAACATGCGCAGAGTCGAATAATGCGTTCTGCGCATGTCAATTGTGCTATAGTAACCACTTTTGACATAAATGGTTACTATTGCATAATAAACATGTGCTATAAGTAACCAGTTTTATCGAAAAATAAAAAGGTCGAAAATTAGCCATTTTTTGGAAAAAAATTCCTGTACTATAAGTACAGGGAAATTTTCGAAAAATTTTTACTTTAGTTTTAAGTATTAATTTAAGAGGGAGAATATTCAATAATAATATCATTACGGTGTTCACATAGTCTCTCCGGGGTATTTAATTCTAAATATTCCAGAAATAAAATGAATACTCTAATAATAACTAAACAAGTTTAAGTGAGTATTTAATAAAATAATTATTGACAATTATTCGTAGGGCAGTACCAAATTATTTTATGTTTAAAACAACAAAATTACACAGCTTGCTGTGCAATTAACACCATTGTTGTGCACTTGAATGGGCTTCCTATGACATAATAGGTGTTAATATGTCAATTGAGTGAGTCTTTCATGGCATTTGTAGTTGAGTTAGTCTTTGGTGACAATAGTGCCACACACTTGTAATTGAGTGGTATTTTGATTTTTAAATTTCATATTTCTAGTTAAAATTTTTTATTTTTTGACAAAACTAGCTACCATGGCCATATAAGATGATGATAACACAATATACATGGCAATATTATCGCATAATTACTGATTTTTAAAAAGTTGATATTTTGGTGATTTTTCAAAAATTTCAAAAATTTCTAAGTTTTTATTTTTTGACAAAACTAGCTACTATGGCCATATAAGAGGATGATAAGACAATATATGGGCATATATGGCAATATTATCGCATAATTATTGAATTTTAAAAAGTTGATATTTTAGCCATTTTTCGAAAAAAATCCCTGTAATAGTACAGGAAAATTTACGAAAAATGGCCAAATTTTCGAGAAAAATAATCCCTGTACATAGTACAAGGAATTGTTTTCGTTGGAAACCATTTATCATTCGTCACAAATGGTGATATTTTAGCAATTTCAGTCAGTAAATTCTGTAGTGCTTCTGAAATGTTTTTTAAATTTGGTATTTCTAGTTTTGGTGAATTTATGCGCAAGTCCATTAGTATTTTGTTACATATTAATCTATCTAATAATATGAATGTGAAAACTGTGTGTGATAAACTGCTTGTTAATTCCATTTGATACCACTCCATGTTATTTATATATGCATTGAATTTGCGAAATACAAAAGTTTATATAACAAATTTTGGCACACATGATATGTTGTAGGCCTACCAATAGTTGTAGCAATAATGCTGATAGGACTACTAAAAGCATAAAAAGAAACAGTCAAAATTAATGTATTTGATTTATTAAAATTATACTATTGTTTCCATTTAAGAATCTATGTTCCAAAGATAAATATTCACAGTAAGGAAAGAAAGGAGGGCAGAGTTTAAAGGTTAAAGGTTAGTGTAAAATCATCTATTAAATATCCATGATTTAAATTTAATTAACAAACGAAACTCTTAAAATTATACTTTTTTTCTATTCAAAGAACATATGTTCCAAAGATAAAATATTCCCTGTTTATTGATAGGCGGAGCAGAGTTTAAAGGTTATAAGGTTTAGTGTAAAATCATCTAACCAATATTCATGATTTAAATTCAATTACAAAACGAAACTCTTAAATATTTTTTTTCTATTCAAGAATGTTCTAATGATAAAATATTATTTATTTATTACACTGTTTATTGATAGGGTGGGGGAAGGGGTGTCAGAGTTCAAAGGTTAAAGGTTACTGTAAACAGTTTATATTATTTTGTATCCAAGTACCCATAGGTTTTTCGTAGCTTAGTTTTCTTATTTCTGTTGCCATGTTTTTTCCACGGTTTTTGCATTAATCTTTCTTCAGCTGTCATGTTTGCGTTACTTGCATGCGTTGTGTAGTTAGACACTCTGGTGAAGTCTTTGACGCCATGTATTCCCTTGGAATGCCCGGCTAGTGATTGTTGTTGGAAGAATGCCTTATCAACAGTGTTCTCTGGTTGATGTTTATGCTGTAAATAAAAAAGTCTGACCAATTAACTTAGTGCTAAGTTATTAACGTTTGGGTCATTGAAATTTTGAATTGAAATTTATATTTATACTGGGTAATCTCTTCAGTCAAAGACTGGTCTCCCAGAGGGCCCAGTTGGTGATCAGTGGCTGTGATGTACTAATACACCAGGGTAACCCCCTACTCGTCTCGAAAGATGTACTAGGTTCTTTAAAGTGCCCACGAGCTAGATGTGTACACTGGACCTACGGTTTATAGTCCTTATCCGAGAAGACTCGTTCTACCACCAGAACCATAGAGTGAGTGAGCCTCGAACCCCTGCCGATGTTATGGCTACGTAATTACGGTTCCACTGTCTTAACCGCTCGGCCACTCACTCACTCAAGTGGGTGCAGTACCCACTGGGCTGGAATTTAACGATAGACATACTGATAGAGGCACCAACACCAGGCTCATGACCTGGATGTCATGGGTTCAAAGCACCTGGTGTATTGAGAACATATTACTGACCAATTGAGTTAAGTATTAAAACTACTATTGAGATAAAATAATTAAGTTTTGGGTTAATTTTAGGGTCACAGATAACTAAGAGCCTAAGAGGTCAAGGGTTAACATTCATAATTTCAGTATTTCAAGGTGCACTTGTTATTAACTTATAGTCTGTAAAAAATATAATGTTTGTAATCAATCAAAGTTTTGCCTGCTGACAGACTTCTGACTGACTGAGTTCAAATGTGCCAAGCTAGGTCAGGTCAATTGATGTGTCATCATCATCATCTGCACTTAGAAATCATCAGAACTGTGTCGAGGTACGGAGCAAGGAAACACGTCCCAATACAGTATTTCCGAATGCGTGCAATAAATGAACATGAAGTAGTTTGGTTTTCTGTAGTCTCAAATCGAAACCTCCATAATGTGAAAGGGGTACAAGCTAGGTATGTAGCCTATTAAAGGGGTTAGGTAGAGTTAGGTCCCTACCTTGATACCATCTTCAGAGACGACAATGACTTGTTTGTTCTTTGAAGACTTCTCTTCAGTTACCACTGGTTCTTGTGATGATTGGAAGTCTTCTGGCAGGATCCCAGGGGGTGGATGGCAGTACAAGAGACGCCCCTACATAAAATATAATAAAATTATTTAAATAAATAAATAACATAAATTTTCTTAAAATGTATTGATATTATTATGAAGACAAACATTACAATACTGTGGGTATCAGTGGCTGGATCTCAATGGAGATACAAATGAAGTAAGCACTGAACAAATGAAAATGCTGTGGGTATCAGTGGCTGGATCTCAATGGAGATACAAATGAAGTAAGCACTGAACAAATGAAAATGCTGTGGGTATCAGTGGCTGGATCTCAATGGAGATACAAATAAAATAATAAGCAAAATATCAAAATAAAGTAAAACAGCAAGAAAAAATTGCAGAGCTTTTGAGCAACACTTCCTCAGTGCATTAATGTATTATTTAACAGCTAACCCTATTCAGGGGAATCCCCTATTAGGAGACACTTTCCACTTTATTGGGTCTCAAAAATGTTGCCTTATACTTACATTTACAAAGTCTTTCAAAATCAGCCTAGATGCTCTATGTGCATCCGGCATTCCTTTTGTGTTCATGTAACCACGGATATCTAAAATCAATCAAATGTCACAATAAATTCCAAATTGATTTTAATCTAGTCAAAAAAGTGACATGGGTATTAACAATAACATAATATTTTTAAGTTTGTTTAGATGGATTTAAGCAAGTTGATACTCTTCGCCAAGCAAGACTATTGACACATGTAGTGCGCACCGCCGACAACAACTATTCTACGTAACCGCATACCTTCTGGGGCTAGCATTGAATGATGATTCAAGAAAAATAATTGAATAAAATTTTAGTAGTAGTAGTAGTAGATTGACTGCTCTGTTTTAACTTGCAAATTTGTACTGTGTGCGTTAATTGTTGTTAATGCAATCACAAACTTTGACAAAAATATACTTTAGATGTCATAAACAAATAATGATTTGTATAAATTGTTATATTTGTGCAAGATTAAACAAATATTTTCATTCAGTGAAAGATAACATGTTCTATTTTCACCTCATGAAAATATTTGTACCATTGCACTATTGCAATATTTATTTGTATTCTTTTCTTATAAACTTTCAGTTTATAAAGACTGATATTTTTCATAATTCATTTGGAATTGAAACATTCAATTTTTTGGACAGGAATAAGGGAATTTTTTAATAAAGGATAGGATTGATTTAGTGTAAACTATTGGCCTTTAGGATATTGTTTATTGCTTCCTCTATTCAGTTTCGTTTGTTTGGTTGGTATTGAGAAACTCCACTGTACATCCTAAACAAACCTAAACTTTCTTATTCAATTAAAACACAAGAAATGTAAACAACAGTACACAGTCTCTGGCTGTCATAGTCAAATGTCCACTTTTCTGTTCGTTCGGTCAGCAACAAGGAATCTACCTATGTCAATATTACGGTAATTCACAATATTTCTTTTATACATCAGAGGTTAAAAATACCGCATCTCAACCGGACCATGTAGGAGTTTATTGTGACGGGATAACAGACATCATTGAAGGAGAAGAAGTAGACATTTCATGCGAAATAATCCAGAAATATGACAACCAGGACCTTAAATACGAATTCACAATTGGATGGATTCAAGGAACACACAACATTACGCAGTTTTATCACGCAGATTATGATATAACAATTAATCAGACTTTAAAAGGTTTCTTTTCTGGAAATGGGATATTTTTCTTCTGTATTTCAATAGAGAACAGTATTAGTTTCTATAGAGTGACAATGACGGTTCACCCGCAATTAATGGCAGAGGTTAAAAGGTTATATGAAACACCTGAAGTTGATGTGAACCAGAATTGCTTTAAGTGTTATGCAGATGGTGGATCTTGTAACAAGAAAATGTATAATTGGAGTTTAAGTGGAGCGGAATCTCGGGATCAGTTTTACAATGAAAGTGAAAAATGCTTTGGTAATTTACCAGCCGGTAACTACACTGTTAAGTGTCTGGTGAGTACAATCGTACAGGAAAGATCTGATGAGATGGAATTCACAATCAAAGATGGCATGAACAGAGACAGAACGACTAAATCTCAAGATATTATTAATGTCACAGTAATACCAACAATATCTCAAGATATTAATTACGCCATGCCAACAGAAACCATGGCAACTAATACAATAACAATAATACTTTTAACCAGTAATATTACAATGATGATTGGACTTGTGTGCGTGGTGTGTTTTTACAAACTTAAGAAACATGGCAGCACATCACATGTTATATACTATCAAAGAAACCCGGACTCATCTGGTAGTGAATGTTCCGATGATCTACAGAACATGGATGAACCAATTTATTATGAGATTAATGATAGTACAGTAGAACTTTCTGAAAATGCATTTTAAAAGGTTTAATTCCTTTATGCTATTGTTCTACTGAATACATTCTTTTTTCAGTAGTTAGGTAGTTAACCTAATGTAATAACATGTCTGGTGACTCCCTAGAAGGTGAAAAATATGGTGGATATGCGGTGGATAATTTTTGCTATAGAATGAAAATAAAACTCTGAAGTTGAATAAAAATACTAGAAACGTAAAATTCAAGTTAAATTACCTATATTTAGTCATCTAATAACATTTTTACTAAACTGTTTATTTTTCATAGTTTTTTTTTAAATGCCTTTCTACTTATAAAAGAATAGAGATTTTACTGTGTAATTTGAACTATCCCCCCACTGGTAAGAAAGTGCTTATTTTCTACAAGCTCGTTTAACACAAATAAAATACCAACAATTATGAAACAAAGGGGATTCTATAGATCGATAATTATTGGAATGGAATATGATCAATAGAAATTGTTTGCCCGAATAAAGAATTATTTTTCAGGGGGACAATACATCTTTAAGAGGCAGCCACTGGAATGACATGTACAATAACCGCTAAACCTGCTAAATAATTGGATGGGTCATGTCGAACAAAAACTCATCAAAAAGAATTCAGAAATCTATAATGCTGTCCAAGTTATAGGAATAGGTGTGCAGTATATATGTATCAAATGAATACATAATTTATTTCAAAAATGTATATGCTGTCTATATGTTATGATAATACATTATTAGAGAAAAATCTTTATCAAAATATGAGAGAATAAAAAAATAAATAAGAAATTTTAAAAGTCTTAATAAGAATAGGTGATGCAGTATCAAATAAATAATTAAATACATCATTTATTCAATTAATTATCCAGTTACTTACATGCGTAAGCATTGACCAATTCCATGGCTGTTGGAGGACGATTTGGATCTTCTCCCTCCTTTGGTTTTATTATAGTAATTCCATACGTTGCCTCCAACACTTGTCGGGAAATAACCTGTGTTAAGTGAGACATAGTCAAGGTAGAAAACACTTAATTTATAATTCTAATTAACAACACATGATTATAACTTTCTAAAAATAATGTAATAGAAATTTCTTATTACAGAGGCAAACAAAATAAGCACAATATTTTAACACTTTATTCAAAAATGTATCCAAGAACAGATACAACCATAGATACATAAAATCAGCACAGGTAATATAAAAATGCGTTTGAATGCCCAAAGCCTCTAATCACTCCATATTATTGTCCCAGTCATTTTAAATCAAACATGTATGGAAACATAGTCCCATAATACAGGTAATAATCAGCGTAGTTTGTGCTTTGACCGTGATCAAGTATCCATTTGTACACCTGGGTAAAAAGAGGCAAACTTAAGTAAAGTGTCTTGTCTAAGGACACGAGCGTAAGACTTTTAAAAACTATTGATCTTGCAATGTCCAACACACATTATGCCACATGCTCTCACTTAATCAACATGCTTATTTGCAATATTGGAAGAGTAATGTGTTAATCTCAGTGTACAGGTCCATTTCAACCCCTTTTGTCTGTTCATGGCAAGAGCAGAACTATGGCTGCCTTCAAGGGTCTGTGGAGGAACCAACCCGAAATACCTCAATTGAGGATGAATGATATTAACAAAAATTAATTTTCGATTAATTTAATCTAAATACTAAAGGATATAAGAGTGATAGCTGGTTTGAAATCTCTCATTTGGTCGATTGGTAACACTCCGTTGGTGATCATCTCGGCTTTTGTTGAGACAAAGGACGGCATAACAAGTCCAGGACAGTCACAAAGCATCAGGTTTGAATCTAGATATAATGTCTGTATTAAGAAATAAAAACATAGACATTCTAAAATTGAAAACATACTGTTTGTAATACCTTCAGTGAAAAATATCATTTACATTTATTGTCATTACATATAAATATATATAATACATCAAATCAGATGGTCAAATCATGGGATTATACTCAGATGGTCAAAAGAAATTCTGCCTGGCCATCAGGCAATGAAGAATCTATTGTAAAGAAGTCCAGCTTCTTATATAATAATGTCGAGTTTAATGTTTTATTAATACAGTCCAAGTCTAATTGATCACAAGACAAAGAAACATTACTTTAATTGTTAATTGTCTAGAAGTTTTAAATTTGTTTTCCAATTCCTTTTTATGTCTACGTTTACAGTATTCATTTTTTTCTTTTTCTTTCCCTATTTTTTTAAATATTTTGTATATAGACATTTTATATTGTCAAACATCAGCTGTAATTGAGAACATTGTAGCTGTTGGAATGTTTTCGTGCCAATAAAAAATAGCAAACATACCTGGAAATGCTTTGTTCTACCAGGAGTAGCAGATACCTGCACTTTCTTGCACTGGAGTAGAGCGTTTATTGTTGAGCTTTTACCAACGTTAGGATAACCAACCTAAACAAAATTGAATGCATCCATAAACATCTATAATTACAATGGTTTATTTTCAGATTTAAACAAAATCACTTAGCAGGCTACAGAAATACAATCGCAACTAGTCGCTGTTCACAACAAAATTAGAACAATACATAACTATATAAAAGTAGTCAGCAATTTATTTCTTTTTTTTATAGTGACTTACCAATCCAATTGTAAGTTGTCCCTCTGTTACTTTTGTACCGTTGTGCGATGAATTAAGAAGTTCAAGCAATTGTTCACCGTTAAGAACTGCACAATCTAAGTGGTCTTCATTTTGTGTTTTTTCTTCTTCCAAATGTTCATCATTTAAGTTTTTTTCCCTTTCTTTATCTTTCAAATCAATGTCTGTTAATTTTTCTAATACAACTGATGATTCTGTTGTATCATTGTTAACATTTGAATTTTTACAGTCATTTTCATTGGTTGCTTCTGTAGATAAGAGGTTGTCTGATTGGTCAGAATTTGAATAATTTATGTCAATTTCATTGGTTGCTTCTGTTTCTAAAGCACAATCTGATTGGCTGTTTGCTGAGGTTGTATGTGTTTCATTTAAAGATGTTGGATTTGATTGGTCTTCATAATCTTCTAATGGTTCTTGAACATCTAGGAAAAAATATGAACAAAGTAATATTTTTTCATGATTAGTTTTTATTATCTTAATCAAAATTATCTAACCATACATGTAATTTATTGTAATGCTCGGTTCCCACTAAAATGCAACGCTAGAACATTAGGGCAACGTAAGTTTGATTAATCACCAGCAATGGATTACTGTCGCTTTCATTGGTCAACTCGCTTGTGTTGCGTCCATGTCCTTTCTAGTGGGAACCAAGCTTAAAAGTGCAAATATCACTGATCACTCTAAAAAATAATAATGGAATGAAATTCTTTATTGAATGCTTATAGCAGCCAAGCTATAATAATTACATAATACAATTTAAGTAAACTCACTGATTCCATTAAACCTGTTGTCTGTGGTAACATTCAAATGCTCCTCATCTTCCACATCATCTTCATCCTCCTCATCTTCAACTTGATTAATTTTCTGACTTTCATCTGTTTTTTGTTCATTTTTTAACTAAAACGAAGGATGAAAAACATATCTTTAAAATCAAAGATAAAATACACAAATCAACAGTGTTGTTGGTAGTCTAAAAGTAACACTTACTTGGATAAACTAACAATAGCACATACTCTCCAGAGGATGGGCTACTGTAAAAAGTTTCTAGAGCGCCCCTCTACCATAATGGACTAATCCGCAACCTTGAAATTATGTGGGAATGTCCCAATTTACTCAGAATTGTTGCCAGTAATTATCCCAATTTGCTCAAATATATTTGGCTACAAGGCTAATCAAGATGGTAAATAACAATAATAAAATTAAAGACAGAGGCTCATAAAATGCTACCTTCTCAATTCTTTCTGTTTCTGCCTTAGCTGACCAGAAGGCTACTTGTATGCCTTGATCATTAAAATATTTCTTCCATTTCTGTCTCTGCTCATTGGTCAACAAATCAGCTTTATTCACAAGAATTATGTTATCCTTCATCGGGTCCACTTCTTTTACATAAGTTTCCTAAAAATAAAATAAATTTGATGAAGAAGATATGGGACAACCGGTCAAGAAAATTACTGTGTTGGAACTATTAATATGCTTTAGATTACTACTGTCATTTTTCCAAGTCATCCATTTTTGTGACAAGCCTTTACCTATAAAATGTCCACGTCTGTGATAACAGAATGCTGGAAACGATCAAATTAGGTCAAACCAAACTTAACATATGCGATTTGTACCTCCATATATAAAGGCCTTATATTAGGTTATGGCAAAAAAAAAATTTTCACAATTTTGAAATGATACCTTTTATTAAAATAAGCGGACTACTCATCTTAATAAATATATAAATAAACTACAGTAATAAAAAAAAAGTACCAGATCTGGGCATCTAAACATGAGTGGATTTCGTGCATCAACGATTTGGACAACGGTGTCACTGCGTTCAATGACCCGCCATAGCTGGCGCCAGACTTCCAGGTTGCGTTCAAATGGAGTCATCAACATATGCATTTCCTCTTGAATACTAGAAATGAAGAAAAATCAATTGTAAATAAAGCTTTTCTACTAGGCAAATTTATCCGTGCAAATTCAATGTTTTCTTACAGAGACGCAATGCAAGGACGTAAGCACAAAGTAAGTGGTTTGTTCAATTACAATGGATTACGATGGATTATTCAAACTGTCACTTGTCATTAGACAAAGTCTCGTTTGTGTTGCTTTAAAGAAAATAGATGCAAATTCAATATTTTTCAAGAGTGCTCATGAATGCATGACAAATCATTTCCTGATTTGAACAAAATTAATCAAGGATTAAATGCCAAGTTGACGAATCAATGCTATATATTATAGTTCCAGTGAGTGGCCAAGCGGTTAAGACAGTGGGACAATAATACCTTGCCATATTAACATCGGCAAAGGTTCGAGCTTTGCTCGCTCCATGGTTTTGGATAAGGACTATAAACCGTAGGTCCAGTGTACACATCTGGCTCATGTGCACTTTAAAGAACCTAGTACATCTTTCAAGACGAGTAGGGGGTTACCCCGGTGTACTAGTATACACACAGCCACTGTCACAAGACTTGATTGTCAGCATACGCTGTTTATGGTCACCCTCTATAAATAAGGTGTAATAAACACTGTAAATAATAAAAGTGTGAATCCATTGTTACTGTGTGTCCTAGCATAATGTATATGCATACTGTACTGAACAAACACTGAGATATGAAAATATGGCGTAAATAAAATTATTTTGTAGTAAGAAATGTTGTTATTGAATGCTTACACAGCATTGTGTTTCCTCCATTTCAGAAAGCTGTCTCGTTCCATCCTCTCCAGTTCATCTGGTGTCGTAGTTGAATCCCATTGTGGTCTAAAAAAAATGATTTTGTCCATCTTTATTTTTCATGTTCTGGGAGACTATAAGTCTCAACTTGGAAAAATTAAATATTGGGATAGCTTGACAAGAGAGGGCGCTATGTAAATTAAATAATATCAAACTATAGAGGGCATTTTCAAAAAACAAAATCTATGGGTATGCCAGGTACTTTGCAGGCATATTTGGCAATGCATTTTAGTTAACCAATTAAGTTCAAATAATACATTTATATATTATTGAGATGTTTTAATGTATATTTAAAAAAATATTATTAAAATGGGATAAATGGCCTTTTTTTAGCACGAGATTGGGAGAGACTCAAAGTATCAGGAAATGCGAGTTGAGAGGTATGCACTATATCTTTAAAATTACGATCAAATAACATTAATACCATGACAACAAATAAATTGATTTTTATCTACCTTCTTGGTATGGTAAGAAGATCTTGATTCTTAGCATGTTTCTCTTTAATTTCTTCCAATTCTTCCTGGCTGGGTAATCCAGTATGTACATTAGGATCAATGACCTGTATGTTCAGTTTCTCTAGTACAAAAACATTTAGGGTTAATAAGAAAGAACATTTCATCCAAACCAAATCTATGACACTGCAAATTAAAAAAACGAAAATAGGCCTAGTTAATGAAGATGACCGTTAAAGTACCTGCAGCGAATTCAGTTCCAGCAAGTTCAGCGGTCGCAAGAAAATCATCTAAGTTGCTCTGTTCGGTGACAGACTGCAAGTTAAGGCGCCCCCAATCATAGCCGTCTTGCAGTTCACTAGTGTGCATCTGTTGATAAAAAAGAATATATATATATATATATATAGGCCCTGGTACTTTAGTATAAGTAGGTTATTATAGGAATACTTAGACTATACTCTCTTTAATAAAGTAAACAAACTGGCTGCCTCTACGCCTAGTCGTAAATCCAATCCTGATTCTATATTTACACCGATATTGCGCCTCCTATAGTTTTTGATAAATACTAATAGGTTATGATATCGGTTGATTGTAAAGAAGCTGGATGGCTGAATGGGTAGTGCTTGGGCCTCGTAATGTAACGCTGTAGCATTAGGATAGGGATCGAAACTCGTTTTTTTTTTAAACATTTTTGTTTTAGTTACTCACCATCTTCTTTATTGATCATCATTTTCCTAGAGGGATTTTTTTTTTAGGTTACGAGGGCCGGAGGTCTGAGAAAGAGGGCCTTGGCCCGATCGGGCCAATAAGCATAGATATAGAATCTAGCTTACTTGTTGGATCTACGGGCGCAGGGGTCCGGGTAGGCCTAGCCTAGATGCAGCCACTGCGTAAAGTAAAACTAGGCTAGTATGTATTATATATCTTTATTAATGTTGCATACGACACCATACTTTAATTGCTCTAAATTTACATGGGCTTTAAGCATATTTGATTTGAAAAACTTCCCTTAGGCCTAGGCCTAGTAGGCTAAAGGTAGGATTGGTAGGCGGAGACTCAGTCGAAAAAGGTGGTCAGCAGCCCAGAGTTTACCACACAAAATGCAACATCGACAGGCCTAGCACTTACCCATGAACTATCCTTTGTCTTCTTCACTTTTGAACCCTTGAATCTGTCTTTAATTACAAGAGAACCCAAGTTCGCAGTTGCTGCTTTCTTTTTACCAGGCATTCTTGATATTTTACAGATTTACTGTCGTTTATAAAAGCAATCTGCTTCTAGAAAACTTCATGTGCTCTCACGACTTTAATTTTGTGTTGTGAAATCAGAACAGAAAGAGGGCGATATTTATAGAAAATTGGCAGAGCGTCATTCTTACACTGTATATTATTATACGATAAAGTTTAACCAAAGATCTTTGGTTTATTAACAAATGAAATGGTGATGTCATACACAGAGAAGTGAAAAAAAACCAAAATGTGCTATATACGAAGATAACACTTCTATAAATTCTTTAAAAATCTGAAATACAACATTTCATGGGCCAACCATCCACCCCAACTTATTATAAAGTTTCCACTTAGGTATTCATCATATTCAAAAGGGCTTTTAGTGCATGGCCTCGATTCTCACATTCTGCGGAAACAAGTAAACAAATAAAACGACGAAGAACAATATATTTCAAACAATCTCGGAAAATTTATTTAAACATTATTTGGTTCCAAACGTAAAAAGCGAATTTCAGAAATCGATGTTGAATACCACACACACCTTGTATGAAAATCAAACAATATCGTTTGACGCATAGCATCGGATATAAAAAAAATTGATATTCGTAATTATCATTGTCTTTTTCTTCTTCGTCATTAGTTGTAGGCCTACCAAGGCAATTGGTTGTAGGCCTACGAGTCATCAAGAGGAAGCCGTTCAGTGTTCATTTACTAAGTTGTGATGATAACCCACATAGCGACCCCAATTTACCCGGTTAAATAACTAAGCCAAAAGATCGTATGCGATCCTTTGCTAAGATAAGCTGAATAAAGTTGTTGTGTTGCCGACGTTTGTTTATGCTTAGGTGTTTCATCATCAATTGCAATGTAAATTCCAAAATTTCTATATAAGAAAAACACAATACGTTTAATTCTAGTCAAAGTGTTACGGTGGATGCCTAATAACAGGTGAAAAGGCATTTGGAAACCTGGGTGGTATTTCCAGGATTTTAAAATAGTGTTCCCCATGGCCTAACAATTTTTTTAAAAAGTGCTGAATTAAATGTGATGTCGTATCTGCATTGTACGTTTCGGAATTGCGCGGGTCGAAACCAATGTCAGAGTTAACTATTTATGCTTAGGTAGGTAAACCGTTCATTCCCTCCACGATTCCGGTAGTAGCATGCAACACTGGAGACAACAATAATGATGACAGCAGCAACACTGCACCCGACGATAATTCCTCCATAATTAGACTCCACTGAAAAAAAAGAAGAAACTAAAGTGACGACGTGATTGGGTCGGTATACCACATTTCGATTATTCATTATGCGTGTTCTAATGATAAAGGCGATGTAAAACCATCGCCTTTCAAGCATTTAAACTCCGTTTTAGTTAGGCTCAACCCTAAAGTATAGATGTATCTAAGTGAGGCGCGAAAATAGGTATGTCCGGCTCGCGGAAACAATCCATTTTTGTTTCATAGTTCGTTATAACCATAACAGTTATAGGCCTCAGTATTATTTATTTTATGCACATTTTATTTTGGGGTTGATGTGACCCACCCACACCGCCACCTCTTATATGTATTGGGATCGATATATAGGTTGGTGGATGTTGACTTCTTCCTTTTTGTATTGTCGACAAACCTCTAAAAAGCGGATAAATCAGTTTTTCCCACCCAACATTCAAACTTGGATCAGAGCCCTTGATCGGTGTCCTGGGGCTAGGTGAATCGTAGGCCTACTCACCAGCACATCCATGAGCAATATAAGGTGCATCTATTCCATTATCAGCCACGCATTTTGCTATACCTGTCTTACATGCTTCAGCATTTATTTCATTTGTGGTAACGTCGCCGCTTCCAGACGCAACTGTGAATTCATTTGATTTGATTGTCACTTTTGCTGTTGGCCAACAGTCCGATTTGCAAGTAGTCTTGCCGTTTTTATAAACAAAACTCGTCACTGTGCAATCTAGCATGACATAAAAGAATATTATTAGGAATTATCTCCGTCGACATACGTCATTTTCGTCTCAAACGTTGGTAGTACGACCCTTTTCATAGCCACCTCCAATTGTCGCCGTAGTCAGATTACCAACGCCATCACCCTAGTCGTCATCAATACCACCATCAGTGTCAGCGCTGTCGTCGTGTCGGTGTCACCACTGTCGTACAAACCAGGAAAGAGTGGAATTTATGAGTGTAATTTCACTGCACTCATTCCTGGTACAACCGACGTTATGTCAACACAGTGTCACCCTAGTCATTTAATCATCATCCATCACAAGTTGTTACCCTGCGTCAACATCCAGTTCAACTCTAAAGATGTTGGCTTTAACAAAATTTGCTGTCATGTCGTCTACATCCTTGTCCGATTACATACATTGAACGCTCATTGAAAATGCAAGTCTTCCGCTTCCAACACCATCGTCAACGATGCATTCAAACATCCCGTCGTCGGCCTTCTGAACCTCACTTATCATAAATGAAGCGCTACTATTTGTCGAGGTAGTATCGATGCTATAACGACCATTTGGGTTATCTTTGTTCGACTGCACCAGTAAGTCCTTGTTCTCTCCGTCATTCTTCAGCCGATAGAACGCGATGAAATTGAGTGTCTTCCCTGACGACAGTGAATAGCCAAACGAGATATTCGCTCGTACTACTTCATGAAGGATTACCACACCAGGTCCCGTGACAACGGGTGATGTGTAGCTGTAACCTGGTATATGAAACAAAAAACGTTATGTAATATTCAACATAATATAATGATTATTATTTTATTATTCTCACGGAGGATTACCACACCAGGTCCAATGACGACGGGTGATGTGTAACCGTTACCTGAAATAACAGGCATTATGTAATATTTAAATAAATAAATAAATGTATCAAAGTAGTAGTATAGGCCTATAGTAGTAATACTAATAAGTTAACGTATATTATCTTAGGCCTACATCTATTTCAGATCGCAGAGAACCATTACACAGTCAGTTCAATATTATATCCCTACATGGCATGGACAGCAGTTTAAAGGGAGATATCCGTATTTCGTGCTGCGTTGATTTCCTGTAAAACGATCGGGGCTCTGGTAAATATGGGGTCGGCTCTGGATACCAAAGGAGCACTGAGGCATCCCCTTGCCATGGAGAGAGGGAAATAAGTCTGTGCTCAACGATAACAGAAAAGACGTGCTCACATTAAGTTATGTAAATGTAATGACTTGATATCTTATACACAACTTGTAGTGAACCAAAATACCAACCTACCTGATTTTAATAACACTGAGACTGTGATAAGCAGGCCTACGAAGATTCTGAATCTGAAATAAATCAAAACCAGTATTGTTACATTTATACAATTTCTGATTCCTAAACTGCCTATATACTACTTAGATCGAGGCCTACTATGACTAGTACTTTAGGCCTATACAAGTAAAAATGTCGTTTAAAAAAGCCAAAACAAAATTATTTCTACCGAGGATCCATCGTTAAGTTTGTTATGTAGTCTATAGCTAGGGGTCAAAGTAATATTTGTTATAAAAGATTATATAACTTACCGTACTAGACTGATAATATTATGTAAGGATTATCAATGTTATACCAGTGAAGGCGCTCTTCTTTGATTAAACAATACCCGATAGGCTAGGTGAATAAGCGAGATGGTGAATTAAATATTTTGGTCAAATTTGAAAATGGCATAGGCGCGCCTACTTCTGGAGTAAAACAGTTTGGAATAATCAATAAATAAAGTTCACAATGACTCTCCATGTTACGGTTACACGTCACTCACCAACTTCTGCAGTAATAGTCGTCCTCCTACTGAGGGAATACATATCATGAGATATGTCCAGCATCATACTTTAATGCTGCGCTCAAAGGGCTTTTAAACTACATGGTATATGGTATTGAAGTTTATATTTGCTACACCTACAACAGGGGCGGACGCAGAGGGTGTTGCCCGGCAACACCCTTAATTTCATACTAAATTGTTTTTTTCTGCCACTAAATTAAAATTTAGATCCCACTTCATCATAGGCATATATTAACCATTAACGTCGTTATAGAAGTCCAGTGTTGGAAGAGTCTATATGTAAATTGACTGACTGCAGCGTAAAATTAACCGCGCACAATTATTTAACGGCGGTCATTAGATTTTTTTTTTCATTTCTCTACGTCCGTAAAATTAGGCCGAATTTCCGTAGTAATTACAAACTACTAATAACAACATCCGTAGTAATCCGAAAAAAAAAATCGTACGATTTGAGAAAACAAATGGCTTCCTGATCCATCGATACGAATTTGGAACCCGAATCATGTACGTACTCAAATCGTACGAATTCAGTGTGAACGATTCGTATGCTTTACAACTGAACCCATTATCCATGATATTTTTCTCATGGTACCTCAAGAATCCGAGCGCGGTGTGAAAGCAGCTTAATAAATGAGCTAGATCGTGTACACCAATGCACTATGTGGCATGGTATTCTAAACTACCAAACAGTATTGTATTAAATAAGAAGTTCCTTAATCGTTTGATCTATTAGGCATAGTAATTATTATTAGGTCAACTCTGTAACTAATGCACTACCCGATACTGAATACTTTAGGCCTACTCTGTTCAATCCGTTACACGTAGACCAAAGCAACAAATTATGTTGACCAAAAAAAAGAAAATTAAATACTGACGTACCCGTGAAGTGCTCATTAAAACCATTTTATGGTACATGAAAAAAAGGTTCCCGTATTCATAAAAAGAAAAAAAATACATGATAATACAAAGTTAAAAACAAAATAAATATTTTTATGGTTAAAATTAGACTTGTTTTACTGCATGTGATTTGTTGTTTTTACCTAAAATGTTGAGAGCATCATCTTGCATTAATTCCTTGGTGATGAGTTGTGGTAGTCCTCGTACATGAAAAGAAAGTGTATAAAAGTTATAAACAACATTTTGTATGGTAAAAAAATCGCAAATTAGGCTCGAAGTTGTTGTTTTTACCTAAAATGTTGAGAACATTGTCTTGCATGAATTCCTTGGTTGTCGTAGTTCCCGTCGTACATGAAAAGAAAACAATATATAAATTTATAAACAAATATTTATAAGTAAAACTTTAATTTAACAGTTACAAGCTAGACTCGAAATATATGATTGGTTAATTACTTACCTAACATTTCGGGGAAATGTTGTTGTGGTGGTTGCCGTAAATCTAGGGAAAAAATACAAAGCTATGAAACAATAATATTTGTGTGTAAACGCTTAATTCAACTAGGTTAAGCCAGACTCAACCTTAAATTAATAACGAATGTGATTGTTTTACATGAAATATATATAACTTTTGCTTGAACAACATCATCTCCAAGTCGATTTCCTGGTAGGTTGTAGAGTAGTGCCCTCGAAAAGAAGTATAAATCAAAAGAAAAGAATTCAGAGTTATAAAAATTAACTTACAAGTGTCAAACTACTTTATATTACTTTTATTGAAATTAATTAAAATTGCGATTGAATATTCTTACCGGTATTCATCCGAGATATCAGTCGTGGCAGGGTTTCGTGAAAACGAAAAAAAAACAACAAATTATAAAGTTATACTAACTGTAGCCTACAGTACTTTTTTAAGTATATGCTAAATCTTAAAAGTAAAAAAAATAATATTATTTTAAATACAATACAGTAAGTATTTTACCTATGACGTGTTAAAGGATTGTCCTGAATAAACGTCATGTATACCGTAGTTGCTGATTCGTTGGCAAACTAAGATAGAAAAAAAAATACAATAGCATTAACACATTATAATAACTAATAATATAATAACTAATATAGGAAAAATATAACGCAAGGGTGCCTGTAGGTTTCTCAATATAGAATCATTAGCATTATTAATTATATATTAAAAGAATTATTATAGTGATTAATCTAGCTAGTTATTTACATTACATTTTTAATTTATTAACTTTGGAAATTATACACAATAATTAAAAAAAATCGTATATACTTACTTAGATACGATACTTACTTAGATACGATACTTACCAATAGCAACAGGTTCATTTTAATATTGTTATTGTTATATATACTATTATTATATTTATTTTTGAAACTTAAGTATGAACATAAGACACTTAAATAGAGAGAGAAACAAACATTGATGAATATGTTTTTTATATTATTACTGATGTTTGTGTTATCAATATTACTACTATATTATTCGTTTAATATTTGAACGCCACGAATGTGAATAATAACAAATTATGTTTAAATCAAACGCTGGTTAATACCCCGGCATGTTGGAATTATCTTTTCATTTTCTTGTATGGTATTCAAGATGTTAATTACAAGACCTAGAGATAGCCGATCATCCGCATTGAATGCCGTACAAGCCTGCCCAAGGTCAATCATCTCCCTACTTCCAATTGCTAGTGCTATGATCTTCAAAGCATGACCGACGGAATACACGTCACCCTTAACTGAATCGCTAGCACCATTTAGATATTTTTCTGGTGCTAAGTCTGGATAATCTTGTCGGAACTTTAGGCCCTCGTCCATCGATGAAAAGGTTAACTTCTTATGTTCTCTTGGGTATTGCAGTCTGCATGCCATCCCAAAATCTGTAATCTTCGCTCTATATGTGATTCCATCGTGGTGGATTAAGATATTTCTAAGCGCTACGTCATTGTGAAGCAGTCCTCTTTGATGGATGGTATTGAGGGCAGTGACCACTTCTATTGCCATAGACATACATTCAAGCGCACTTAATGAAGGTTGTCCTGTTTGCAATACCTGCAGAAATGTTGTACTGGACATGCTGCGAATGTTGCCAATAAACTCCTGTACCATACAGCATACTTGACCTTGGCGAAAAACGCCAAAGACTTGAGGAACAGAAGGTAGATCGTATAAAAACTTCATAACACGCGCTTCCATAACCATCTGGTACCATGCTTCATCAGGATTGTTATAACTATCCAAAAAGGCCGTTTTGACTGCGACAAGGAGCTGATGACCTGGAAAAAGATTTGATGACATCAAGTCAACACGTCCATAACTTCCCTGCCCAAGACGTACGGGATTACAAAGGTGAGAGACGCACGTACTATCCAACAACCTCATAGGCGGCAGCATTTCCGAAAGTTTTGCTGTAGCATCTCTACAGTTAAGGACGGATGTTGGTGAGGTGGTGGTGTTACTTGTCGATGCACTATCGAAGCTACTTACAGATGACAATGGCCATTGCGATGAAGAAGATGATGGAACACTACCCAAACGTTTCCTTTGTGAAAGCTCACCAGTTGATAACGCGGATGTTGGTTTTTGTAAAATACACCGGGATAGAGAAGCGGCAGATGCCGAGGATGATGACGCCGCACTACGATCACGTTGCCTTGGGAGACTGATTTTTCCGGGTGATAGACCTGGTATGGCAAGTATCTGGCCAAGAGAAAGCGCGAATGTCGATGACCGTGGCTTCACAGACGACTGTGATGATGATGGTGGTGATGATGGTGATGATGATGATGATGATGACGACGACGACGATGATGATAATGACGACGACGACGACGACGACGACGATGACGACGACGATGACGACGATGACGAACTCAAGTTGCTATCCGCTGATTCATTACTTCTGATACAAAAAAGATGAATTACTGCTGTCCAAATCTTTCTAAATATTGACTTTCTTCTTGCTTTCTGGGGTACATCTTGTTGAGATCTACTTAATTCAAAACAAAAAAATAATTAATTCATAACAGTTACACTAGATTATTCGATAATAATTTCAATAGTAGACCAAGTTCCAGCAGTACTAAAGAATAGCGATCAGCTTTCTAGGCCGACACTCAGCATGTTATCAGGGCTATGCCATACAAAAACTATCTTAGTATATTAGTAAGTTCAGGAGCTAGTCTACAAATTACAATCACGTTTATACCTACCTTGACTACAGCAGAGCCCAGAACTAGGCCTAGTCTAGGCCATGGCTGTATTTATTATTTATTATTATTACATATAGGCAGTAGGAATAGGTCTAGGCTAGTGGCCTACTTAATCTACTAGGTAGGCTAGTTATAGCGCCTAATTACATAGGCCTAAGATTAAGATTTCTATTAATTATGCCTAGGTTAGGTTAGCTTACCTAGTTTAGCTAGGCTACCTAGCTAGTATATTACTAATAGGTCTGCTTCAAGGCCCTACCTATGTTGAAAGTACCTCTCTAGTCTAGCCTACAGTTTGGCCTAGTAGTAGATAGAGGTTAGACCTAGGCTACCTTTTAATTAGTACTAACTATACTACCACTACTACTACTACCTAACCTAGCCTAGTACTTTATACTACTAGGCCTAGGCCTACTACTAGTACTACTACTAGCGATAGGCTATATATTTTAGTTTTACGCAGACCTCTAGGACTAGCTAGACTAGTAAAGGAAAGAGGGCGTAGGCCGAGGCATCTAGCTTAAGCTAGTAGTAGGCTAGACCTAGTCCTAGCTAGGCATAAGCTAGAATACTATTTATTACGCCTATATGGCATAGCCTAGGCCTAGCCTAGAGTAGGCTAGAGGCTAGGCCTAGGCTAGTCTGTTAGTTTAGTCTACGCCTAGGCTTAGAGTAGATAGGCCTAGGCCTAGCCTAGGATTTTGCCTTAAATAACAAATTACCACTACTATTGATAGGCTAGCCTAGGCCTGGCCTAGCTAGGGCCTACGTAGTAGTAGGCCTACCAACTAGCTAGTTAGAGGGCCTAGCCTCCGGCCCTAGCTAGCTAGGGCCTTCCTGGGCTGGGGCATAGGCCTACTACCTAGGCTACAGTATTAGCCTACTCTAGTAGGCTACTATCTAGGCCCTACTAGGCCTAGCCTACTACTAAATTAAAGGCGCCTACTAGGCCTAGGCCTAGGCCTAGGTAGCTAGCGAGACCTAGCTAGGCTAGTAGGGTAGGCCTCCTAGCCTAGGCTAGGCCTATGCTAGGCTAGGGCCTGTCATTTTATAATAGTTGGGTTAGGCCTAGTAGCCTAGGCTAGGGCCTAGCCTAGGCCTAGGGTTAGGTAGGCCCTAGGCCGAAGAACACAATAAACAAAACATTTGTTCAAAGTCCAAAAAAAAGCATGGGCTTAGGCCTACCCTTCTTCATTTGGTTGGTCCATGATGCCTTGTTGAAGCTCAATCGATTTGTTGGTGGCCATTGCTTGGTTAAAACAGAATCTTAGAATAGTTTTCGAATTCGAATTTTGCTTAGTAACACGTTAAGACTATACACATCACACGTTAAAACAACTGATAGAGAGAGAAATCTCAGGTTGTTGTCGATTTTTAGGTGGCTGATGCGCTGCTTATATAGATAATAAGTAGCGCGTATGCGTGCACGTTCGAAATGCATCTTTTTGTTCTACGCGCGGTGAAAAGAACGGTCGGAATGTTCTATGGTTGCCATGATACGCTTTTCGAAATTCCATCTACGTGGCGCTATACGATCTTTGGTTTATATTAGGACAAGTTAGGAGGCCTACTGTAGCCGTATTCACCAATTTCCCTTAAATCCTAAGGATTTCCCTTCCTTAAATCAAGAAAATATTAAGGGTTTCACTTAACTGGTATTCACAAAGGGTTTAAGGTTAAGGGAAACACTTAACTTGGTCTATTTTATTATTTATTATTATTATTTATTATTTTTTTATTATTTTATTATTATTAGATTGTATTCATTCGTAGTTTGATTTTTAATATTATTTAAAACACATTATTAAGTTTAATGGCTAAATCAAACATTACAAAGTTATGTATACAGCATAATGACTGAAAATAACCCTAAAGCTCTGTCTACACTATCAAACTCGTTTGACAAAAAAATGTGTGATGTGCCCAAATATATGGTAGTCATGCTTAAAGATATGGTAGTGTAGTGATAATAAATATGATATTATTATTAGAGTTCCGTGACTCAAGATTTGTCGTTATGAAGTAGGATGGCCAGTTCCTTTCCACCTTATCCTCTATAAAATTTGCAACCAGGTTCACCTAAGTGACCTAAGAGTTGTTAATATCGGGAATTGAACCCGAGACAATAATTATATTGAAAAACTATACATAAAAACAAATTAAAGTTGACTAAATATGAAAATCACGTGTCCTATCGTGCCTTCCATACAAATCTATTGCGAAATAACTGAAACAAGGAATTGTTTTTATTCTGTTTATTTTATAATCGTCTGCTTCTACATTTGCTTCATTTTCATTTATTCAATCCTCTCCTTGAACATTGTTTTCATTTCATTGTATCTGTTAACAATCATCAGCTTGTGTACGTATATTGATTGTTAAACGTAATTGTCATGTTTTGATCCAGTAAGGTCTTATCAAGCGTAGACCTTTATAAAAACTTAGTCTACACTAACAAAAGCTCAGACTCGAGCAAACTCCAAATTTGGCAAGAAAAGCTAGATTGCTAGTGTAGGCCTAGACAAGTTTACTATATTAGTGTAAACTAGTTTACGTTTACTAGTTAAATTAAGTCGTGCACCTATTGACAAACTATTTTACTGTACTGAGGTTGGGGAACCCAGTAAATCAAGTGCTTTGCTGTCATGTGATCCTCCGTCGACAACATAACAGCTTCCATTAACTAGTCTAAACAGGAATCACAAACTTTTCAAAACAGTGGAAAACTCAAAGTTTACATTAGCAAACAAACCCTTCAGTAAAGATTGCTGATAAATTACAACAGGTACATGTTGTTGAACGTAATATAAACGCGGGAATTTCAAACTGGTTTTGATAAACGTGCATGTCTCTAAGATGTTTATCGGTTATCTATTGCAGTCATAGTTTCCGGGCCTATCGGGATGGCACATATTGATCGTCTTAGCTGGCTACATCCCACAACTGTCCATTTGCCGTTTCTTTTGATTGAAATGCATAATTTACTTTCCTTAATAGATAAAGTCTTCTCCATATCTGAAAAAGATAAACATAGGCTAATATAAATAATATAGGTTTTGAGTGATGAGTTACGAATGATGATGTAAAAGTCAAAAAAAGAAGTAACAAAAGTCATAATTAATAGAACAAAGATAAATGACTTAAGTAGGCTACATAATGCGCATGGGCAGACGAACTGGTGTAGGTGCTCCTTGTCGAGAGCTAGGGTCATATGAGTGGGGTTTGGATGAGTTGTGCTATTGACCGTAGGAAGATAGCTTACTTGAATATTTTGATTGGCTTGCTGTTTTAAATGTGTATCCAATCCACACGTCCTCTACGTATTTGTACGTCCTCAGTAGAACATTCTGAAGGACTTCATTTTCGTTGGAAGAATCAGCTGTTGCGATGGCGCCTCCTAGCGATTGGCAGCGCTTTTTTGCGTCTTTCCATTGTAGCAGTTCGTCTGACATAAAATAGCAATGGCTCGCAGTTGTCCTACTGCAGGCTGGAAAAGAAAATTGTTAAATATAAAAACATCGAGTCTCCAGCAGACAATAGTTGTTAAGTATTTGTAAAACTAAAAAGGGTATAGCTCTGGGGTAAATACTATTTGCAACAAAATTGAAATTGAAAAACAAGCAGTAAAAATAAAATAAGCTCCCCCTCCCTCCACCCTCTGGTTTTAATAACAAAATCTTGTCCTAATGACAATATTGGAATTTTACTATGTCAGACATGCTGGCTCTGATTCTTCTTTATGGATACGTACCTCTTATGTGAAATGTACATGGCTGTACAACAGCACCATCAACGTTTGCGTAGCCTATGCATGTTACCTTCTTTAGAGTACCTGGTCGAACGTTGAACCCCGACTTTGGGCTGCAAAATGTGGTGAATTTTCTCTCAAGCGGGTCAACGACAATCGGATCATCGCTCCAGTAAACATAAAGGTTTCGTGACCCAGTCTGAATGGACATACTCACTTTGGTGGGACACACCATTTTAGGGAATTTGATATCTGAAACAAATTAAATTATCATGTTTTATTTCTAAAATCATAGCTGCAGCTTGGTAAGTAACTAGGAATTAATTTTGTCATGACAATTCTTGTGCGCATGTATGGACGTGCTCGGGACTGCCATTCCAGTCATAATTTTGTCCTCTTATCATTATCTATATTATACCAACGTCTTTGTCATCATCGTCTTTATAATGACATCATCATCTTCATCATCATCACCATCATCATGATCATCATTCCATCATCATGATGATGATCATCATCATCATCATCATACTGTAATCATTCTCATCATTATTATCGTCAACAGCCCAATTCCTACCTGTCTCACAAATAGTGCTTGCTTTGTCTGTGCATGATGTCATTCGCCAGTACCCATTAGGCTTGAATGTTGCACATTGTAAACCATATTTGTATTTTCCAGATTTTGGATTGATTAATTCTGAAAAGAAATAAATAAAATATGTATGCGAAAATTCCTAAATGTCATTAAAAACTCTTTCTTTACCGGTAGAGAGATGTTTACATTTATAATTTATTAGATCATCAATGGTATCGGGTGGACATTATCATCTACAGGCCTCTTTAAACTACATCAGAGAAGCTTGGTTCCCACTAGTGCCGCAATGCAAGGACTTAGATGCAACGCAAGCGAGTAGACCAATCAAAAGCGACAGTTTGAATAATCAATCTCTTGATTGGTCAACACGCATACGTTGAATTTATTTGTTTGCGTTTTGTCTTTAGTGTGAGAACCAAGTTTAACTCATGAAGTTGTACAAGACTTCGTAACGCTTGCCTCGTGTGGAGAAGAATGACGTTAAACCAAATTTGTTTTAGTGATGCTATTGTAATACTATTGTGTCAACAAATAGGCCTACCAAACGCTAGTGTGAATCAGGCCTTATTGACTTACTAGAAATCGGTGACTCAAGACCGCTTGTCCACGTCCATACGCCATCATTGTCCATGTCATTGTAGCCTAACCACGGTGTGCGCAACGCTTTACCATTATACGCGATCGTACTTTGAATACGTTTATTTTGAAACTCTGAGCGAATTGTTAACAATTCACCACCGTTTCTTATACAGGCAT